>NW_006921372.1:1514-5367 GCF_000392275.1 Phaeoacremonium minimum UCRPA7
TATAATTATTATAGTTAATATAATTAGCTAAATAATATTATTATTTTTGATTATAAAAAGTTAATATTATCTTTTTAATTAGTATATTAATAATAACTTTCTGGAAGATTAGAAAGTTTATATAAATAGTAATAATTAAATAATAAATAAGATTAGTTTAGAATAATCATAATATTTTAATAAATATATAAAGATATATATAAAGAATAGATATTATCTTTTTATCTTTAATGATTATAAAAGCTATTATTTAATAGATTTTAAAGAATATTATAAAAAGAATAGTATTATTATATTTTATATATTTTCTTATTTTTTTTATAAGCTTTAGCTACTTAATATTAAATATTTTAGTATGTTGAAAGATTTATATAATTGAATAATTAAGTAGATAATATAGATATAGATTATCTATATTATAAAAAATAACTTCTTTTCTATATTTTAAAATATATATAAGGTTGGTAATTTAGTAGTATAGTATTAGTATTAGTAGTACTATATGTAGTACTACTACAAAAATACTATATTAGTAGTACTAAATTTAGTAGTACTATACTTATAGTAGTATTAAATTTAGTACTACTAATACTAATACTATAGACTATATAAAATATATAACATAAAATTCTTTTAAAACCAATTAATCTTATCATTTACAAGCCTATTTAGTTTCTCTCTTTAATATATAATCATTTACTAAGTAATCTAATTTATTAGTTAGTTTTTACTTTTATATCACTTATATTCGATTTTTAGTAATGATTTTAAGATTGGTTTTTTAAAAGTGCTAATTATAACTTTTAAACAATACTATTTCAAAATCACTACTAAAAATCCAATTTTTACTCTTTTTAAACGCTAATTTTTAATATTAATAGTATTATTAAAATACTATTGATATTATTACTATTTATTAGTCTAACTATAATATTCAATTTTATATAGTAAAAATCACTCTTTTTTAAAGTTTTAACTTATATAAATTAGCTAACTAACTATTTTAAGTAGTATACTATTATTAATAAGGTAATTTACTATATATTTGACTTTTTATTTAGCTATCACTTATATTCGACTTTTAGTAGTAATTTTGAGATTGATTTTTTTAAAAGTACTAATTATAACTTTTAAAACAATACTTTCTTAAAATTCTTACTAAAAATATAATTTTTAACCTTTTTAAATACTAATTTCAAATAATAATAGTATTCTTATACTACTATCTATATTATACTTTTTTACTAATAGATCGATTATTTATATTCGAATTTATAAAATTAAAATGAGTACTTTTTATAATAATATACTATTATTAGTATAATAAGCTTACCTTCTAATTTTAGCAAATAGTAAGCTTACCTTTTATTTTTAACGTTATAGTAAGCTTATTTCTATTTTTAACTACCAACTAAATAATATATAATTACTATTATTTCCCTTACTTTCTCTTTAATCTTCAATCATAACGATTATAATTCTCACAAATCAATCAATCAATCAACCAACTACTACTTTACTTTTTATATATTATAATTTTTATAATATATATCAACCAATCAATATATCTTCTACTTACTCTCTAATAGATTCTAAATTCGAGATTACCTCCAAATTATCTTCTATTTACCAATCAATACCTACTACTATAGCTACTATAGCTACTAATACTACTACTAAGGTAGTAGTTGACTATAATCGTCCTAACTACGAATTATAATCTAACGAATATTCCCTTATTTATATCTTTAATCAAGGCCTTTTCAAAAGGTCTCTTCTACCTATCTTTCCTAACAAAGAATATAAGATGTTTGTTACTTATACTTTATAAGTTATTTAACTAAGTTTACTAATTAATTAAATAACTAACTAATTATATAGATATACTAATAATCCATATGAAAAGAAGAAAGTAATTGACAAACGCTTTCAAAGCTCTAATTATATCTCTTACTATAAACGTCAACACCCTATAATTGCTTTTAACAAAGCAAGTAAAAGGATACTTTAGAAGCTTAAAAGTAAGTACTTTTTAATATACTTATTATTTAATTTATACTAATTAATTTATTTAACTATTGATCTTACAATCCTACCAAAAATACCCTTCAAACAATCATAAACCAATATAGCTAAAGATAATAGTAGTTATATTACTACTACTAATTTTAATAAAGATAAGGCTTATAATAAAATCCTTACTTTTCTTATTGATAATATTCTCTCCTTTAATATTGTTAATTCAGATTCGTTTCAAAATCTACTAGCCTACTATAATTAGTAAATAATAATTTTACTAATTAATTAATTAATTAATTAACTAATTAATTTACTTAATAACATCTTCGTAATTAATCGTCACAAAATTTAGTCAATTCTTAAAACTATCTTCGAAAATCATATAATTATAATTAACAGCGAATTTCAACATAATATTACTATAAACAGCCAATTTTCACTTGCTTTTGACATATAGACCTTAAATACGTAAGTAGCCTATATAAGGGTTATTTTGTCATATATTAACAAAGACTTTAAGCTTATTTATAAGCTAATTAGTAAGTTATTTAATTTTACTTACTATTAAGTAATTTAATTTACTAATTATATATTTAATTAAGATTTGACGAATTAACGGATTTATATACTGACTTATATATCTACAATCGATTTATAACTATATTTAATTTATATCCTTCTCTAATATTCGATCATATTTGTAGGTAAGTAATTTAACTAATATTAACTAATTTAATTAATTAGTAAAATTACTAACATTATATAATATCACTCGAGATAATACTACTAACAATAGCTCCTTTCTACATCACTTTAAACATAACTACGAATCTAAGGTTAGATATGACTTCGAAAACGATATCAAGTATGTTTCATATATTATTAATCTTATAACCTAAGATATAATATTTGAATATCTTTCAAAATCGTTAGATAAAGAGAATAGTAAAGGTATAATTCTAATTAACTATTAATTACTAATTAATAATTACTAATTACTAATTTATTTACTATTTTAGATATTACTTCTCAAATACATCGAATTACTATATTATCAAAGTATAATTCAAAGATATGAAAATCACTTAACCATACGATTAAATTCATTAACGAAGGTAATCTGAAAAAACAACCAATTATATTGAAAGTGATTCCGTTAGGTTAGTAAAAATTACTATTAATTAAGTTAGTTAATTTACTAATTAATATTAATATAGATAACGTTATAAAGTGTAATTTAACATATTATATATTGAAGGCTATTCTTTACTTATAAAAGCTACTTGATTAGGTTAGTAAAAATACTATCAATTTAGACTATAAAAAAGTAGCCTTAAATGCTACTAATTAGCTTATTGTAAAAAATCTCACTTTAATATTAAAGATCTTTATAAAGCCTTCAATTCATCTTTAAGGCTAACTCTATACTACTTTACCTATAGCTTTATTAGATATTTATTCAATATCTAATAAGCTATAGGTAAAGTATAATGAGTATTTGCAATTAATTATAAAAGATAAAGAAAGATAGGTTTTGACTTATATAAGTAAATTAAATCTAATCTAATCTAATTTAAGTAAAAAGCTAATTAGTTAATTAGGTCAATGATTATTCTAATTTAAATAGTGCTATTAAAAAAGCACTATTTAAATTATAAAAGTATTTCCCTAAAAGGCTAGATTCAGATAGCCTTTACCTTTATAAAGCCTTTGTTATAAGCTTAATTTTAGATTTATGCTTCAAATTATGTCACTTTAAGGAAGAAGGCCTTCTTTTCTACTATATTAGAATTCATCAAAATATAGCTAAGCTATTTAAAGATAAATATAATTT
>NW_006921373.1:0-324 GCF_000392275.1 Phaeoacremonium minimum UCRPA7
TTTATTAACATTAAAATAAATAGAAACAGAATAGATACAGCCCCTACGTATACTAATAAATAAGACAGACCAATAAAATTAATACCAAGCATTATAAGATAACAAGAAATACTTAAAAATAAACCAATTAAAAATAATGCGGATACTATAGGATTTTTACTAACAATAACAAGTATTGCACAAAAAATAGCAAATAATGAAGCAACATCCAACATTTCTGCCTTAAAACTATTAGTGAAAGTTTCTCATAAAAGAATTAAATTAATCATAATAAATTATATAAAAATTATACCTCCACTAGACCAGTCCTATATAAAAAAAAAT
>NW_006921374.1:0-1421 GCF_000392275.1 Phaeoacremonium minimum UCRPA7
AGATCCTTGAATGGAAGCAATATGACTGCTTAAAAGACGTACGCACCTTTCTTGGAATTGTCGGCTTCTATCGGATCTGGATAGAAGGATATACAACCACGACTGAACCACTCTTCAGACTGATACAGAAGGACACACCTTTCGAATAGGCCGAAGCACAACTAAAGGCAATAGATAGTCTAAAACAATCTCTAACGAATCCTCCAATCCTAATCAGCCTTGACTATACCCCAGAGGGTAGCATAATCATCCTGATGACCGATGCTAGTCTCACAGAATGGGGTACTATGCTGATACAGTTAAAAGATGGTCATCGAAAACCGGCACGATTTGAAAGTGGAATCTAGACCTCCACAGAGGCTAAGTACGACGCAACAAAACGAGAATGCCAAGGTATGCTATTTACGCTTAAGCGGCTGAGATACTACCTCTATAGAGTCAGATTCACCCTTAAGACAGACGCCAAAGTACTAATATACCAGCTCAATAAGACAATGACCGACTTGCCTAAAGCACTAATCAATCGTTAGATCACCTGGATTCGTTCGTTTGACTTCAAAGTAAAGTATATTAATGAAGCTAAGAATTCAGTAGCCGATAGGTTATCACGAAAACCAACGACGCTTAGTGACATAATCGAGAAAGAGTAGGAAGACGATCTTTAAGACTTTATTAACGCCTAGATCATGGCAAATATTATTATAAAAGCTAATCAAGCCCCAATTAACTTAGATAATCAGTTCAATTAGTCATAAGCCTCTTACAAAATCGGTCGATACCTTCTCCATAATGAGATACCGGCTGATTATAACTCCCGTCAACAAAAAAGATTCAAAAACAAGTATAACCACTATATAGTGCAGGATAGCATACTACACTATCAGGAACAAAATGAAGCCCTCAGAAGGGTTATAGATAATCCAGAAAAGCGAAAAGAGCTGCTCAGAAAAGCTCACATTATACATAGTCACAGAGGAAGAGACAGAACATACGGAAGGATGTAAAGAATGTACTATTAGGACGGAATGTATCATCAAATACGAGAAGCCGTTGCTTCTTATATATAGTGTCAAAAATGAGATTCAAAACAATATAAAGAGAAAGCTAGACTTACGAATCCCCCTGATCAGCCGATATAGCATATCAATATTGATATTCAATATATGCCGCCGTCTCAAGGAAAGGGAGCCCTTTTGGAAGCAAGATACAATCTGACTGGTTTCGTGGAAGCAGAAGCCATCGCCAAGGCCAACTCGAAAACAGTTCGGGGATTCCTTTAGCGAAGAATCATATGCCAATATAGGTTGCCTATCATGATCACCATAGATGAAGAATCAGAGAACAAAGGAAAAGTTACTAAGTTTCTACAAGAGCTTAATATCTTCAAAGTCACTACATCTTCATATAATGCTCGAGCGAAC
>NW_006921375.1:0-1405 GCF_000392275.1 Phaeoacremonium minimum UCRPA7
GAATATATAAGGTCTTAACATTTTCTCTCTTACTTATGCTACTTATTTAAAGTAAGTAAAAAAGGAAGGAAAAGCTAGGCTTAATCAGTCTTAAATCGATATAATACCTTTCAAATTGTTTTTATATGGCTATAGTCATATATACAAAGGAGGAGATATAAGGAAGGGTTGTTATCGTAGGGATAGATAAGTATAAGGTTGAAGGAGAAACATTTTATTCAATTTATATCTATATAATGAATATATTTTATACAAAAATAAAGGAAGCTCTTTCCTAATCATATGCTCCTTCCTTTTATATAAGTATAATCAATTCGTTTTATCTTATTATTTAGATTATATGAATTGTATAAACGCTTTATTATTTTTCCCTCTTTTCTTACCTATAAATACCATCTACCATCCTATATATCTTATCCTTCATACCTTTTCTTCTTTTTTCAACTATCATTTCTAAGTCTAATATCTACCTAATTTACGCTATAATAATCAATCATGACTGATCAGAACCTTAATCACTTTATCGTCTCTTATCTACCTTAAACTTGAGAGATTGAAGATAAGGATATATATACTTAAGTCTTAAGATACTTATATATTGATAATAGCATCTCTACCTTCACCTTCAATTGGTAGTACTGCCTTAAGGTGATTATAATCTCCAAAGTTTAAAGTCTAGCATATAATCTCTACCTTAAATAGACTATTGAAAACATAGACTTTATAAAGAAGCTATTCTAGGACCTTCTTCCTAACGAATCATAGTAAGCTATTAGACAACTCGATTTTCAACCAACAAAGTTTAAGCTAGTTTTTATTAAGATCGTAAATAAAGGATTATTTAACAATTATATAAAACTGATCAGCAGCTATAGTAGAAGAGCAAAGGGTCTTTTCGTTCAACTCTATAGTATTTACAACCTTAACCTATATAAATGCTATAAAAACCGCTATCTAAAGTCGATTAGAAGATTTCCTTAACATTAGACCAAGACTAAAGTACACATTATATAGCCATTTTTCGAGTATATTTTGATGCCTAGATTTAACTATAACGTTTGCGGCAATTATATATACTATCTAGAAGAGAAGGATTACTTCTATAATACTTAAGGTAGAGGCATTAGAATATACCCTAGCATCCGGATGATGGCCGCTTATAAAAGGAGCTTCCTAGAATTAAGACTTTACTATCTTTGTCCCAAAATATACTAAACCATAAAGATTATCTGCTAGGAAAGTATAGTTACTAAGGTTAAGGAGAAATAGGATAATTATATTGAGAAGTAGTAAGCTAATCAAAAGAAGAAGGCTGAAAGGATGGGGAAATTATAAGATAATAAAGTAAAAGAGGAGGTAGAGTCTTGATGACATTATATAATAATGCTGTAACGGGCCAGATAGA
>NW_006921376.1:0-14386 GCF_000392275.1 Phaeoacremonium minimum UCRPA7
AGTTGAATAGACTATCTATCTGGCCTGTTATAATATCTATCAACCTTATCTTACTTAACGTTAAAATAAGATAATATATAATCATAGTATATAAAATTAGGATGATTATAAAGGTCTTTAATAAAGTATAAAGAAAGAAAACGAAAGATCTTACTCTTAAGAAAATTATGTTAGTAAAAGGATTCTATATAAATATAGTTTTTAAAGCTTACCTTTTAGAAAAAGAAGTTTAAATAGTTAGAATTAATAGTTTGCTATAGATTAAAATGCTTGAAAATAGTAAGAAAATTATATAATTAAAACGTTATTTTAACTTTATATTCTTTAAATATAAGTTTATCTTCCTTTATTCTAAAGTATATTCTATCTTAATAAGCTTTATAAGACTATTCTTAATTATAAAAATTAAACTAAAGAAAATAATATAAAGGTCTTTACTAGCTTATCTATAGCTAAAAAGCAACTTAAAGCTTATCTAGCATTTATAAGTAGGATATTTAAGCTAGGAAGCTTTAAGAATATTGATAATAAACATAAGAAATATACGAATTTATGGCAATATACCTTTAAGATATAAATCTTATACTTTCGCTAAAGCAATATAAGTGATATCTTATACTCCTTTAGAAAACTAAGCATTTTATCCTTTCTACTATATTAGCTTTAATTTATTTAACTTCTTTAAAAGATAATTTAATGATCGTTAGCTACTAATAATTAAGAAAGAGTATTTTAGAAAGCTTAAAGCAACGTCTTTATCTAATAAATCACTTATGTTAACTCTATCAATTATATAAAAGTATAAGAGTAGGATAATCAGATAATATTAGCTTATAATAATGGCAATTTATTAAGATTAAGACACTAGAATAATTGCTATCAATAGAGAATCAGCCTTTTAATACTAGTATAAAAAGCTTAGTATATAAAATAAGCTTACTTTCACCTTAACCTATAAGCTAAACGGTAGAAGCAAATAAGCTAAAAAAGAGATTATAATAAAGATAATAGCTATACTTTAAAAAGTAAGGCTACCTAATTTTCTATAGATAGAAGCTTGTCAGACTATAATATAACTATATAATAGAAGCTCTAGTCACTAAAACACTCTTTACTTATCAAATAAGATACTTAATCTTTAGTTTAAATAGTATTTTCGATAATATACCTTAGAAATTATCAAGGCTCTCACTATAGATCTCCACCCTAACTAGAATAGAATATATACTTATAAATGCTAGGCCTACACTCTCAATAAGAAAAGAAAGTAAAAGATTGACAGATATAAGTTTAAAACAAAGCTATAAGCATATATTAGCTACCTAGTTAGCTATATAGCCTTAAATATATATTAGATTTAGATTCTAAAGCTTAATAAAGTAATTATAACCAAAAACGTCTATTTTAATAAGCGACTCTTTTATTTTAATCATATAAATAAGGAAGAGAAGCTTACTAAAATGAAAGCAATAAGTTAAGTAGTAGAAATTAAAGAGGATAAGCATACTTTTAAGTAAGTATACTTAGATAAGATAATAGATAAGCTTAATTTATAAGATAAAGGTACTTAAGAAGCTTTATTAGATAATTATAATCTTTCTATCATACTTAAAGAATATAAGAAAGTATCCTTTAAAGAGTCCTTACTTAAGGAAGGCTAACCAGACAGTTAGAACTTAAAGGTAAAAGCTTCTATACTTAAAATAAGCTTATATAATATAAGCAAAACGCTTAAATCGAAAGATATAAATATAAAAAGAAATGAACGAAAAGTCTTAACCTCTTTACCTACTCTAAAGTCGGAAAGAGAGGAAATAGAGGATACGATTATAATAGCTTAAGATGAGAGCATTAGATCTTTACTAAGAAGCTTTTAAGCTATATTTTCAGTTGAAGATACTATAATCATCACTCTAGAAAATAGTAATAATAAGATTGTAAGTATATAAGGTAAAGAAAATATACCTAAAGAAGCCTAAGACAAGTACGATAGTATACCTAATAATTAGTTAGGAATATACCTTAACATATTTACCAACAACCTAAGAATACTTAAAGATACTCTTAAAATAGTAAAAGCTTATGATAAAGCTTCTACTAAATACTAGAATACTTTAACGATACCTAAAGACTATCTAAAAGGATATATAAAAAATAAAGGAAATAGTATTTAGCCTTAACTTTTATATTAAAGCCGAAGGATTAAGATAATATTATTAGACGATCTTATAAAAAGTAAAGAAAAGAGTAGAATATACGCTATAATAGCGTATTGAGTAGACAAAATAATAATATTAAATAGCTAAAATTAGGATATCTTTATAAACATCTTCTTACCTAATCAACAGAAAGCACTCTATAAAGAAGATAGAGCCTATAGAATACTATATATTATGATTATAGCGACAATCTATAGAATAAGAAAGTATATAAAAACCCTTCCACCACTTTTTAGAATCTTAAGAGTATATTCTAACATTATTATATATTAAGATAGTCTCTAAAAAGTATCTAGAAACTAGAGAAAGCTCTAGAATCACCCTTATAAAAGCTAATTTACTAAAGTAGCTTATAAAAAAGTATAAAATATGATTAAAATAAAGATATTCTATAAAATAAAGCGTTTATAAGCAACTATATATCTACTTTCTCTAAAATAAGTATTTAACTATAAATTTGATAAAAATAGCTATTTACTTAAGTATAAAGCTTGTCTAATAATATAAGAAGATCTTTAAAAAAGGAATATACTTACTAATATATATACTACTATACTTATAATTAGAATATTCTATCTAGCGATAGCCTTAGGAGTCGAATATAACTTAAAGATCTGCTAATTCGATATTATAAGCGCTTTTCTCCAAACGTTTAAAAATAATAAAGATTAAATCTATTATAAGCTTTTAGAAAAGATAAAGGAAAATAAAATATATCTAAAAGTAACAAAAATATTTTATAAACTAAGAAATTCTCCCTTACTATAGTATAAGAAGTTTTATAATACCTTTCTACTACTTAAGCTTACTTTTAGTATAGAAAAGCTATATCTTTTTGTCAATAATGATCATATAATTATAATCGTTTTCTATATAGATAATATTCTAATACTCTATCATAAAAAGCACTTAATAAAGACAAAAGCTTTAATCAAAGAGATCAAAGTAGTCTATAAATTAGAAGACTATAAAGCAGTAAAATGATTCCTTAGCATATAAATAATATAAAATAAAGTGGCAAAAACGATAACTCTTACTTATAATACTTATATTAAGAAGATTATCATAAGGTTCAAGCTTATAAACAATGTTTATATTCTAAGCATCCTATTACTATTTATAAAACTTGAAAAGAACTTAGGAACTATTTTTAAGGTAGAAATAAAAGCCTACTAAAAGCAAATTGACTCTATACTATATATAGTGATTATACTAAGGTCGGATATAGTATTCACTATATCTACACTATCATATTTCCTCATCAACCTAAGCAAAACGTACTTTATAGTAGCAGCCTAAATGATCTATTACCTATTTACAATATGCTTTTTAGATATTAGATATAGAGGATAGAATAGAGAAGTATAGACTCTACTAATCGCTAGTGACATATCTTTTGCTAACGATCCAAAAATAAGATAGTCGTTAGATAGCTATATTCTAACGCTCTTTAGAAGACCAATTATATAGTAAGCCACTCGACAAAATACTATAATAACGTCTATAACTAAGGCTAAGCTACTCTTATTGTCTTATATAGCGAAAGAAACGATAACTTTCAAATGCCTTTTCAAAGATATAAGCTTAGACTTAGGGAAGCTTTAGAATATTGTAAGGATGGTGAAGCTAAGTCACATATATAAGGTGAAGAATAGAGAGGGAGTTATTGATTTATTACCTTCAAGCTAGGTATATATAGATTCTAAGACTATTGTTTACCAATCAGTCTATAACCAAGTGGCGGTAAGACATTTATATATCTTATAGAGGATCTATACCCTTTGGTAAGGTATAGGCCTATAGCTTATAGCTATAGCCATACTAAAGAGGCGATATCTTTATAGTATCCTTTCCTTTGAAAGCGTTAGTCTTTAATGTTAGTAGGTTCTTTATTATTCTATTGTCGACAAAGTTATAATAAGCCTTCCTAATAGCTATTTAGGACTATTATAACAATTATAGATGATTTTCTATCGCTTTATTTTAAGCCTTAATATTATAAATTTACTATCTTTTTAACAAAGCGATTATATACTATTTATATAATAAGTAGATACTATTAAGTTAATATTTTTAATCTTTATTTAAAAGTAAGCTATTCTTTATCTTATTCTTTTATAGTTGATTAACTATAAAGTATTATAAATAAGCTTCTTACTAATATAATAGTAAATAATCAATAGCTAGATAGCCTTTTATATATAATCTTTCCTTTATTTACTTACTTACCTTTTATACCTTTAACTTTTTTAAGTCAAATATATAAGATGCTTTATATAGTCTTTTATTATTAAAGCTATAACTTTATCTTTTATAGCCTTAAGATAGCCTTTATAGCTATTTTTTATGATTGTTAAAACATTGTTAATCTATTCTTTTTATTTATTTTAACTATAATTATATACTATATAAATTCCTTTTATAGCTTATTTATCTTCTTCTTTCTTAAAAATAACTTATCTTAAGATATCTTCTAATTAAGATATTTTAATATAACTAATATATTTAGTATAAATAGTATATTTTTATAACTTTTTCTTTTTCTTAATAATCTTATTTATTAAAGTATATTTAACTTTCTTTTACTATCAGCCTTCCCTTTCTTAGGTATATAGCTTTACTTTATATTTAATTTAACGCTTATTAACTTATTTAACTTTCACTAGTTTTTCGCTTATATATTATTATATATCTTCTATCGTTAAGATGACTATATATTATAAGCTTATAGTTAAGTTCCTTTATAATATTATCGACGCTTAAAGTAGCTATAATATTATAAGTTTTTTATATCTTGATTATTATAATTATAGCTACTAATTAAGTAATATAGACGATTGAAAATATTTATACTTACTATCTTATAAAGTAGTATTTAAACCTAACTAAAGCTAGCTTTTACTATATATTCTCTTTAGAGTGTCTATAGACTTATAATACTTATATTACTAATCGTTAGCATTATAATCTAGCTAGTATTATCGTCCTTAATATAAATATTCTCTACTAACTAAGATAATAAATATCTAATGATTTATTTAGTATTATATATATTTTATAAAAGTTTAATAAGAAGTTAATTAAGAATATTCTTATAAAAGCTACTACCAATATATAGATTCTTTCTTATAATAATATCTTTAATATTAGTCATTATATAATAATCTTAGATTATATAAAGACTATATTCTATAAAGCTTTAAAAAAAGATGCTTACTTTATAAATAATAATAATATATAAAAGTATAATATAATATAGAAGGTTATAGCTACTTACTATATAATCATCATCGATATTAAGATAATAGTCAAGATAGTAAATAAATAGTAAGTTAATAGTATTACTATTTGCTAACATCTTACTTTATCTTAGCTAAAGTTTAAGGCTACTAAAGTCTAAAGTTCTCTTATAAAAGCTATAGCTTTTATTATAAATAGCTTTTTATTTTTTATTTTATTATAGTCAATTAATATTAATAGTTTTATAAAATTAACTAGATAATTTTAAACTTAGTAAGTTTAAAAAAAAGAATATAATAAAATATAGTTTGATTAAAGATTTAATATCTATATATAAAGTATATTCTAACACTTTAGTAAAAGCTTATCAAGCTTATAATAATCACTTTATTTTCCTTATTCTATCTATTAATTTAAGTAAAGATATTAGCGGTCGTAAGTATATATAGTTTAAAGAACTTATATCTTAAGCTGTCAAACGAATAAAGAATAATCGCTAACCTTCTTTAAAGTTAGATAAGGATATTAGCTCTCTTTAACTATCTTACTACTTTAGCTTAAGTAAAGATTCTTTAGATTTAAAAGAAGATAAAAATAATACTTTAGCTTAATGATAAAAATGTTTTCTTTAAGCTTTTAATCTTTAATCGATAGAAATAGTTATATTTATTTGCTTATAAAAAGCTGGTTTTTTTATAAAAGATTGTTTTTTTATTAAAAGGATTATTTTATGATAGTCTTTTATAATCTTAATATATTTTTACTATATTATTGAAAATCAATTGTTAATTATCTTATTTTTTATAATATCTTAATGATTTAGATTTATATTAAGCTAATAATTTATCTAAGTTAGCTAAATACTCTTTAAGTTTCTATATATTATATTTTATAAGCTGGTCTTTCTATTTGATAAAGAATCTTTTCTTTATCTTTTTATCTTTATCTAATATTATATCTTTAACTTTCTATTTATTTTCTTTATTTTTAAGGTTAGAAAGTAATATTATATTGACAACTTTTTATTAATCTTTCTATAACTTAATAAAAGATACTAAAAATATATTATATATTCTAGCATACTTAGTTAATAAAGCTATTTTGTAAGCTTAAGTCTTAATCTTCTTTAGAATCTTTATCTTAATATAAGTTGATACTAATTTATATCTAGCTTTAAAATGAAAGTTCTTTATTAAGAGTCTAACAATATCTTTAGTATTATATTCTTTTGGCTAATAATAATAGTTATAATACTTTTTTTATATTATTATTATATACTTTTAGTGTTTAATAAGCTACTTTTATACTTCTTTTAATTAAGTAAGTCTTTTAATAACTTTTTATATCTTAGTAGAATATCTTCTTCTAATATATTCGATTATATAAGGATTATAGCTATATAAAGTATAAAATAAAGATATATTAATTAAGTTATAATAACTATTATTATAAGCAAACTCTATATTATAAAGTAGCTAGATTTAAGTATTTTATGATTTTATTATAAACGTTTATAAATATCCTTTAAAAATCTAATAAGTTTATTCTATCTATCTATCTATCTAAAGATAGAAAGCGATAGATAATTATTATATAATCTTCCTTATTTATATAAAGTCTTTCTAAAATCTACTTATAAAAAGGAACTCTTTATTATTAACAATACTTATAGAAAATCTAAAATAATACTTTATATACTTATATAGTAACTATATAACTATAGATATAGTTATTATCTTTTAGATAGTTATAAATATAGTTAACTTAATATATCTATCTATAATCATTAGAATAAAATCGTATATTATTCTATCAGCGTTTATACTATTAGGTAAGCTGATAATAAAGTTTATACTAATTTTTTAGAAAGAATATTTAAGTAAAGATAATGACTATAGAGTATTATAAGGTTTATACTTAGGTCTTTTTTTTCTTTAGTATATTAGATATAAGTCTATATACTATCGAATGTTTTTAGTTAGATTTTCTTAATAAAACTTATAGTTTAGTAATTCAACTATTTTACTTTAGCTAAAATAGTCTATCTAAGTATTATCATAATATTATTATAAAAGCTTTAATTAAAGTAAACCTTAAGCTAAAATTATTAAATAATCTTTATAAAAGAGTATATTATTAAAGTTTATATTATAACCTTCTTTTACTTTAGCTTTTCAGCTAACAATCTTCTTTAACATTATAATATCTAAGTCTTTAGTTTATAGTCTTTTGACTATTCTATATAAAGCCTTTCTAAATATCTTTACCAATACTATTTTACCTTTAGTAAGTCTTTTCACTATTAGATATAAAATCAATTGATTATAAATTAATATTTTAGCTTTAGCTTTTTTAATTTACTTTAAGTTAGCAACTACTTAGCTAACGGTTGCTAAAGGACTTTTAGTCTTATCCTTTATATTATAAACGCTTATGATAGACTTTGTCAACATTATAATTATAACTTATATAATCGTTTATAAACCTTTAAGATTTAATTCTATAATTAATCTCTTAAATGTTAGATAATGCTTCTTTTGACTATATTCTTAAGTAAATATACTTTCTATATTTAGTCTTATAGTATTAATATAATCGTTAATAATATCTTTTTCAAATATTATAGTAATTATAGCTACCTACTTTCATACTTTATTTGATAGCATTTTTATTAATTATAATTTCTTTTCTAAAGTAGAAAGTATATTCTTATATATTATCTCTTTTTTTATATAATCTAGCTTTTTAGATAGACTATTTATAAAGTTAGTTAACTTTAGCTTATATTAGAGATTAAAATTGAAAGCTAACAGACGATAGACCTATCAAATAAACCTTCTTTAAAGATCTTTTGCTAGTATATAAACAATACTTTATAATGCCTTATAATTTGTTAGAATAAGGAATTTCTCTAAGATATTATCTAGATAATAATGTTAGTACTTATAACTTTTGATGATAGTAAAAAGCTTTTATTATCTAACTTTCTATCTTATTTTAATATTAATTAGCTTTTATAATTAATATATAATTAGCCTTTATTAACTTTTTATATTTTAAGATAATATTCTTAAGATTACTTTATTTAATATATTAATCTTAATATATATTTCTTTTATAAAGTTTTAATATCTAAGAATGATAGTATTTTAGAATGTTTACTTAAGCTTAGCGAATGCTTACTAAGCTAAAAGTAGCTATTTAAACTTTCTTTATTTAACTTTTTATTAGCTTTTTTTTAGTATTAAGGTTAATAGTATAATGATTTTAGAATATTAAGTAATAAACCTTTTATAAAAGTTTATAAAGTTTAAAAAAACTTGAATATCTTAATATAATTCTAACTTTAGCTATTTTATAATAGCTTTCACTTTTTTTAGATTTATTTATATTCTTTCTTAATTGATAGTAAATCTTAGAAACTTAATATAGTCTTAAAAGAATTAACACTTAAATTGCTTAGTATATAAGCTTATACTTTATAAGCATTTAAAGACTAGTTAAAGATATTTTATATATTCTTCTTTTGATTAAAAGAAGATTATAATATTATTAAAATATATTATATAAATTATATCTAATAATCTAGCTAACGCTTTATATATATAAGCTTAAAATGTTTTTAGTATATTCGTTAAACTAAAAGATATGACTATATATTTAAAATAACTATATTATATTTAGAAAGTAGTTTTTTATTAATTAAATTCTTTGATTATAATCTAATAATATACTTTATAAAGATTAACTTTTAAAAAGTACTTTACTTTTTAGAATTAGTTTATTAATTCTTTAATTAATGATAAAAGGTAGTGATTTTTAATTATAATTTAATTTAATCTATAATAGTTAATATATAGTTAGAAACTATCATCCTTCTTAGATATAAATAGTATAAATATATTAGTAGGATTAACATTATAATAGATTTGTTTATTTATAAGATTTTTATCAAGATATTTTGCTAGCTTATCAAACTATAGGTAAGAGAGAGGATAGATTAGCTTATATAAGAGCGTCTTATCTTACTTAATGTTAATTATATACTTAGCGTCATTAAATATCGATAGTATTTTCATAGCTTTTAAGTTAAAACAATCGGCAAATAACTAAAGATATAATAGTAGATTACTATCGTTAGCACTATTCTTATTACTATTTAAGCTATCTATTCCTTCGTTAAAGGCACTTTCTACCTTCTCTTTAGTATTGCTAACATTAGCTAAGGTTCTTTTCGCTAGATTGTTATTATCGAGTTTAATATAAGTTAGGATAGTAATATATATAAATTAACTTTTGATAACTTATTATAACTAAGTTTTTATATATTCTATTTAGTAAGATTCGAATTTTTAAATATTTTTTCTAATATTAATAATAATATCTTTTTTTATTATCTTTAGGTAAGATAGTAGAAGATTAAAAGTATCTTTAGCTTTTCTAATAAAAAAGAATAATTGTTTAAAGATATATAATATCTTTTTATTATCGACTATTTAGATAACGATTATATAAGCTTTATAACATTTGATAAAAGCATTATAAATACTAATTAAGGTAAAGAAGATAATATTTACCTTCTTTAGTATATATCTTTTGACAAATTATTTGCTAACAGTATTTACTTAAGCGTTTATATTTAAGTTAATTTATATTATAACTTTTCTAAAATTAAGTAAAACTTTCTTAATAGCTTAATATAAAGGTTAGAAGCTAATTATATTCTATTTATACTTTAGAGTCAAAAGGAGAGTATTCTCTTATCTTAACTTTAGTTTTTTAAGTTGTTACTGTTAGATAGCTTTTATACTTAGTTTTATAAGTTAGATTCTAGTATATTAATTGACTAAATAATAGTTTTATAAAATAAGCTTTATATAGCTTGATACTTTTTATAGGTAAGGTCTATTATTATATATTTCTTTTTATAGTATATATAGTATTTTACCTTAAGTCTATAATGATTATCGCTAGTATCTACCTTCTTTAACTGATTATTAGATAAAGTATAATTAAAGTATAAGTTATTTAACTTACCTTCTTTATAGCTTTGATAGTATTTATTATATTGATAGTAGCTACTATAACCTTTTTATCTTTAGATTGATTTATCTATATTAGAACTATCATTATAGTTAATATCTTTTTTATAGCTTTTATTTTATAATTATATGTTAAATATATTTAAATAGAATCATTTGTTTTATCTTTGTTAAAATATAAGTTATTATTATATCTATATATATATGACGATAATATAAAAATTGTTTAGTTTTTAGCATTATTATAAGAAAATTTCTTTAAAATTCTTTTTAAGATAATACTAAAATTTTTATATAATATTATCATTATTCTCTAGCTTATTATCGATAGCTTTCTATAAGTTATTTTATCTTATCTAAAATTTAAAAAAACTTTTATCTACTTTCTACTAATATCTAAAGAAATATTCTCTTAATTGATATAATTATTGTTAGAAGGCTATATACTTTTTATAAATATATAAAAAGAATTTATCTTATATTAAAACTTTATTTATTTTATCGACAATAAGTTTTATAATATATTATCTTTATTAAGTTTAGATAATAGATTTTATTTTATTTAAAGTCTAATTGATAAGTTAATTAGATAATACTTTTAGCTTAAATTAGTTGTCTATTTTTATAGCTTAAATCTAGTCTTCAACTTTTATCAACAATATATTATTCTTTAAAAGCTGACAATTATATATAAATACTTTATCATCCTAATATATTAATAATATTAAAAGTATAAATATAGTTTATATTTTATTCTAATATTAAGTAAGTTTTTAAAGTAATATATAAATTATTTTAGACTAATTATTATATAATCGATATAAGTTTATCTTTCTTTATAAGCTTGATAGTATATATTTATTATCGTTTCTTTTAAATAAGTTCCTTAAGTTACTAAAATTATCATTATTATCTAAATCGTCAAAATTCTCTTTTATATCCTAATCATCTTTTAGACATTTATTAATATCGTCTTTAATAGCTAAGTTATAAAAGATAGTTATCTCTTTTAGAACTTATAATATAGCTATATTTTAGCTACCTTCTTTATCTTCTTAAGCTTACTTATTCTTTATTATATAATCGATAATCGAATATATTATAATCTTCTTAAAGACTATCTTATCTTTAGCTTATACTTTCTATAAAGATTAAAATAATAAAATATAAGGATAGTAAAGCTAAATTATATATATAAGGTAAAGAATAAAAAGAAGGTTATTGATTTATTACCCTTAAGCTAGGTATATATAGGTTCTAAGACTATTGCTTACTGATCAGTCTATAATCAAGCGATAGTAAGGTATTTATATATCTTATAGAGGATTCGTATCCTCTAGTAAGATATAGGCTTATAGCTTGTGGCTATAGCTATACTAAGAAGACGATATCTTTATAAATATCTACTATAATAACCAGCAAACAATTTACTTAATAATTGAAGAGAGTATAAGATTGGCTACTAAGCTATATTATATCAATATTTACAATATATAGCTTAAATAAGAGTATTTAATAGGCTTATTTAAGGTTACCTACATTCTTATAGACTAGATGCTTATAGACAGACTTACTAAGAACCTTATTTATCAATAATTTAAATACTTTAAAGCCTTTTTCAATCTATAGCAAGCACTAAAGCCAAAAGAAAGTAGGTAAAGAAGAAAAACAATATCTACTAAGTAAAAAGCCAATCTAATTTACTAATTTATCTATCAAAGCGTTTAAAAGCCTCTTAACTCTAGCCTAACAAGCGAGAATAGCTATAAGCATCCTATTACCATCTCCTTCTATATTAATTGCTATAATTATGCTAGCGTTAAACTTTAGAGCTAGCGTTAAAGCAATCGCTAAAGCTACCAAAGGTAGGATTGAAGATATAGCCAAAATAATCTAGATCGTCATATAAAGGTAATAAACACCCTAATAACAGTCAGTATACTTATATTAAGACTAAGGAAATAAAGATGCTTATAGCCTAGTTATTTCCTTAGATTATTATAGTCAATTGATAAGCTAAAGATATTATATTGATAGACACTATAATATACTAATAACCGCTTATACAACACTAACAGTAAGTACTATAATCGACAGTATCTTTATAAACACCGTCAGATTTACTAGCTAAGACACTCTTTATATAGCCTAAGCAAGGTATAGCGTAAACGCTGTCAGCAGTAGGGTACATACGTTAAGCTTAAGAAAGTATATTAAGTTGAAAAGAGAAGATAATAAGTAAAAATAGAATAAGTTTAACTATAAATAGATAAATAAAGAACTTAGAAAAAAACAGTCTACAAAAGCTTCTACTGATTGCTTTATATACCTAATACCGTCAAAAGCAAATAAAAGTTTTTAACAAATAAAAAAGGTCAAAATCGACAGATTCAAAAGATAGATTCTATACTCATTAACCTAATTTTAGTATAAAAAGAAAGCTTAATAAAAGGTATAGTAAGTATAATAAAGCTATAGATTCTATTTGTTATAATAATTTAATTAAAAACAAAAAATATTAAGTAAATAAAGCTAGGGTATAGAATATACTACTTACTGATAAAGTAAGGTAAAAACATCGTCAATCATATCATAAATAATCGTATATATAGCTTAGACATATAAAGGGAGTATAGCAATATCTAGCCTATTCTCAAACTCTTTATCTTTATTATCTTCCTTCTTTCTAAGCTTGCCAGCTTTATTCTCTTACTCACTCTTCATTATAAGAACGTTATCGAATGCTATATATAAAGTAATATATAGACGATTCTTCTTTTATATAATCGTTATCAATAATAAGTATATTAATAGTATAAAATAAGTATATTTTAAAGTTTGTCTTTAAGTTTACTTATAATACTAAAAGCTAAAGAGTTTTACTATAAAGTAATATATAGAAGATTAGCCGTTTGCTAAACAGTAGTAAAGATAGATATATATAAATAGCCGAAAGTATAGCTAAAGCAGTACTTTCTATATCTAACAATGTTAAAGCATCAACTATCATTCTTTCTAATAAGTATAAACTAAATATAATCTAAGCAAAAGACATTATACTTAGCTCTCTAGATAGGATAAGTATAGTAAGAGTAGGCTATATAATCGTTAATAAAGCTTTAACGATAGTATAAGTATATAAACCAAAAGTAGTATCTTTATTTTTATTATTATCGACTTTAAAATTAGAAGAGATAATATAGTAGATAATGACTATAAAGCTTGATTAGCCTTACTAACAAGCTTATAATATTATCCTCTTAAGATCTTATAACTTACTTATAACGTAAGCAGCGATAGTATATATTTTATATATAGATATAGTCTATTTAATATAAGCTATTGTAAATAATATTCTTCTACTTATATTAGCTTTACAAACTTTTCAAAACTATATATATAAGCATATAGCTATAAAGAAAGCTTATAAAATAAGGATACCTAAAGGAGAAAATTGTATAGAATTATTTAAAAAATAAGGATATTTATAATATATCAGGCTCCTAAATTATATATAATTATATAATAATCTTAAAAGACTATCAAAAAATGGCTCCTAAGCTTATAAAGCTTTATCTAGAGCTTACTTATATATAGGCAAGCGGCTGAAGCCGCTCGCCTAAAGAGTATATAATAAAAGAGAGCCTTACTAAGCCTAGTGGTAAGCTCCTTAGCCTTTGACAGGGGTCAATATAGTATATATATAGTATGAAAGTACCTTAATTCTCTTTTATATAATCGATATAATTCAATAAACTTTCTATTACCCAATTATATGCTTATATACACTCTACGGTCCGTCATAAGACTAGTATGATTATCTTCCGATAGTGAGTTGGGGGAGTATGGTCTTACCCCTGCCAGCAGTCAGGTGACTTATTTGCT
>NW_006921377.1:0-784 GCF_000392275.1 Phaeoacremonium minimum UCRPA7
ATTTTTCTAATCATTATTTCTTTTTTTTTATAAGAAATCGTTATATTTATTTTCTTTATCTATGGTAGGCTTAGGATAATATCTTCTTTTTAATTAGATATTATATAGAAGAATATAGTCTTTTGTTTATATCCTTTGATGTTGATATTAGTATATAATACTTTTCTAATACTTTTCCTTAATATTGAATTAATAGTATATAAGTCTTAAGGTATGATCGTAATATATGACAAACTAAGTCGTTAGAACGTTTGATTAGATATAGTAGTATAGCTTAAACATTTAGAATCAATAAAAGCTTTAATAAAATAAAGTCTATTTAATCTTAGATTGATTTAAAATAAATTATTATCTATCTTATGCTTTATAGCCTTCTACTTCTTTTTAGCTTTCCTTTGATACTCTTTCTTACGACTTTAAGTAGAAATTACTCTTTTTCTAAGTCTTTTGTTTGCTGATTAAGGTTAAGATTATCTTCTTTTAGCTTTAAGTTATATTAAACTATATATTGATTGACTTTGGTGGCTAGATTGTAAGTAGGAAGGTAAAGGTAAACAACCTTTTTATAGGTAAAGTCTTTATATTGAAAACAATGATTCTTTTGAAGCTTTTTGCTAATCTCTTTAGAGGAGACTTATCTTACTTAGATAGTCTTTCCTAAAGAAGGTTTTATCATCTAAACTATAACTTAAGGATGATTAGATAGTTTCCAATCTATTTGATTAAGAGAATTCTCAATTGCTACTATGATAGTGGTCTTTCGTAAGCTTTACTATATAGAATC
>NW_006921377.1:895-1150 GCF_000392275.1 Phaeoacremonium minimum UCRPA7
CTACCTTCAATCGTTTATTTAATATTCCTTCTAAATAGTTGACCTAAATAATATTATGTCAATTTCCTTTTCTATTGTCAGCTAATTTCTTTTTAAATTTTAGTAAGAATATAGCAAAGCTTTCGTTTTCTTACTATTTTAAATCTTTCAATCGATTGATTGCTTAAGCTTATATATTTAAGTCTTTATAATATTTATAAAGGTATTCTAGATACTGATTAAGATTATAAGCTTTATCTAAACCTTCTTTTTTAA
>NW_006921378.1:0-102848 GCF_000392275.1 Phaeoacremonium minimum UCRPA7
CTAGTTTGCGAACATCTTACCGACAAATAAGATAGATTGTTTGATAGTCAAGGCTTTAGCAGGGCGGGAAAAAACGACTCCAAGTAGCTCGCTTCTCTGATGATTCGTGTGGCGTTGAGACTAGACTTGGTCAAGTGCTTAAGCTTTCATGGCATATTTCTGGCTCTACTGCGGAGATCGAGGTGAACGCTTTCCGTTGAAAAGTAGTAGAGACATTCCAGTCTGGCGGCACAGGCACGCGGTAGCATATGGACGAGAAGGCTCCTGAATGGAAAGGCCATTGATATTTTGCTATCCTGGTTTACGTAAACTAGCAAACGAGATGAAAGTTTAGGAAGGCGCATCCGGGGCAAGGAAATGCGTCAACTACACGGTTGGCTTAGGGGCGGGACCGAGATGTTGGAGGTGTGAAGCTACAAGATCGTGTATCTGCTGGGCTATTCTTAGGGGTTGTTCAAATAAACATTGAACGTTGCGATCTCGTCTTGAATCTATCAAGACAACAATTGGACATCAGAGATACTCCGAGCAGGGAAAAAAAAAGAGAAGGGTACTTCAGGAGCTGTTAGTCGGGACAGTGCTGAGCTAGTTCTGCTTCCGGACCTCTTCCTACACGGCACTTGGACTTCCGCTCTTCATTTCGAATGGCGATCCAACCTGATAGAGGGAAACCATGAACATCGACGACAAGGGACACGCATGCCATTCAGGGTTGTGAGCTCGAATGGCTCGAATGGGCAACTCGCGTAGTCTGTTGAGCTGAATTTGGGGCACCTAGTCAGGAACGGGTTGGCGATCGGCGGGAGGGCCGCTTCGTGGGGATCCGAGAATCTGACAATTCCGCTGCGATCACTGCATCTCAGGGGAGGACATGTGAATCTTACGGAGGGGTAGAGAGTTTATTATAAGGATCGACGCCGAAAAGGAGATATTTTGCCTCCTGGTGGGTAAGGGTTGCCACTCTGGGTTTGAGGCTCTCACAGTCTAGAACGGGGACGAAAGGCTTCTAGACCCCGTCAGCCCGGAGTGTCGTGCTCTGAGGGTGGCAAAAGAGCGAGAGATCGCTGTGAGGGCCGTATGCCGCCTCCGGGGTGGGGCCGTGTCCTCGAGTCACTCACGCCCTCTTGACACGAGAGATGGTGATAGACACTTCTGGTCTCCTACGGATGGAATGCTTTGGGTGCAGATTATTGCACTTGTCAAAGGCAGATGCCGCAGGCGAACCCGAGATGCCATGTTGCTCGGGAAGTGAGTGGCTTGCTAGTGGCCATCGCTTTTCAGGGTCCTCGCGATCGACAGTAAGGAGGCAAATCTGTTGGTGCTACAGGCCATGAGCACGTTCCTGAAAGGGGGAGAGGCGTGTGTCACGGCTATCACTCTGTAATGCGGGTGTGCCGCTCCTGAGCGACGCTGCGATGAGTCAACCCCCGGGGCGTGGATCAAGGCGGTGCCGCGTGGGTCTCCGGATGGCCCAGCTGGCCCGGCCTCCGGTGCTGGCAATAGGTGCATTTTCGTATTGGACCTTCCGGCGCAGGATGGAAGGAAAACCTGCTTTCCACGCTTCACGCGCTCTGGTAGCGTCTTCCAGCCTCACCCACACCATCTCGAGCCCTTGAGATACTGCATAGTAGACCAAAGCCAATTTTTTTATGCCAGCTCCCCAATTGCCCGAGAAGTAAGATCTTCAGGGTCTTCCTCTTCTGGGAGCCATCCGGCACCGTTTGCCCCTGGCACAAACGCAGGCACAGCAACGATAATTGCCGAGGTCGTCTTATATTGCAACACACGACTATTCTTTCGATCTTGGTCCTCGAGAACCATCAAAATCAACCAGCATAACAAGCATCTTCGTCTCTGGTACCAAAGCGATGTGATGTCATCTGACAATACCATCTAATGATTACTCCACCAGCGTGATGGTTCAGCCCCTCCCTCATCGCGATGCCGGGAAGGAGTGACAGAGTCTTCCCCACAGGAAGCACGCAGAAAATATACTGCATAGCAGAGAACAGTGATTTTGATATTGCATGGTCAGACAAGCGGTGCGATCCGCAGCAGTTTGTGTCATAGGGGTCGCTCAGGGCAAAAGACAGCAGCTGGGCGAGCACTCAATCGGGTAACAGTACTGAAAATCAAGTTTCTTGTACAGCCACCGCGAGCCCACCTGCCTGGAATGCCCACTGGGCCCCGTGGAAGGCGAGTAGTGTATTTTTCACCTGGAGACAGGCACCAGAAACAAGTGGCATTGTGGGGGCTCACCAGGAACCTGCAGAACACAGCAAAGACACATGTTTGTCGAGATACACACCAAATGTGTGCGTGATTCTACGGGGCTCTCCTGCATGGAGTCTGAGCCAATTGTAAGGCATCAAGTCTTGGAGGCATGTCGAATGCCAGCGGCCAATTTCAGAGCCACACCCTGCTGGCAGACCCTCCCGAAAGGCCCCTAGGGATGGTGTCGCGGAGAGGAGCAGTCTGGCCAGAAACTGAGGTGCCGAATGCTGTGAGAGATGATATATGATACGGGAGTGGACAGTTTTGGCCACCCGAACTCGATGCGGACCAGTTTCACGATCCAGCCCCGGGAGAATGCATGGGCATATGTGGTCGATAGTCAGCTCCTATTCGACGCACGCCAATTATATAGCATGGCATAGCGATCTCTCACCGAGGGGAGGTTAGGTGGTACGCTGTATCTTATTAGGTATGCAGCAAGAAGGGGCCGGGGGGCCGGGGGGCACCTTTCAGGTGGGCTTTGTCGTGCCAGGCCCGCATAAGGGAGTGCATGGCGCATTGTCCTCGAGGGAAAGAGCACTCAAGACACTGTACTGCATAGTAGAAGATAGAGCAGGTGTGGTGGGTGGAAAGCGATTCCTACACAAATTGACGATCGTCGGATCCTGGTGTGCGGCAGCGTGTTACCAGGAGTGGCGTGTCCGCAAGGGGAGTCCAGGCCCTCCCCTCCTCTTGCTCTCCACTCCACAGGGTTCAATCTTCGATGAAGAGGGGCGCCATTATTGGGTGGCTTCAGTGGGAATCCCCCAGCTGCCACTGGGTTTTTGACAGCCCGGCGACCGAGACTAACGGCTTGGGTCCTGAAGGACCTTGCTCGATGGCTTCCCGATGGGGTTATGACGTGAGAATGCGGCCATATTGCTGGACACACCCCAGACAGCCCGCTGCTCACACCCCCTTTTGCCACCTACTGGCCTATCCAGTGCTCTCTAGCCCAGGTACCTACCTGCATAGTAAGTGTGTGTGAAGTGGATATCACATATTGTAGACGGGAGAAGCCATAACCCTTATCGTATTAGGGCGTGCGTGTTTGCGCCTCGATGTTGGTACCAGCCAACTTTACAGGACTGCATGAAAACAAACAAGAAGACGATACTCCCATCTCGTCTCATTTGCATCGTGGTCTGACACTCTGACCAACACGACACATCAGCCAGCTCAGATTTCGTCTCGCTGTGCTGTGACCCGTAGGACTGTGAAGACCGACAAGCATACGCCCAGACGGGACGTGTGTGCGCGACCAAGGGACCAAAGGACGCCGCTAACTGGGCCCCCCTGGGTTGCCACTAGCCGATTGCGCCGCTCTGGCAAAGATCACTTCGATCGGGGCGGCGGCTACGATCTCGACGCTCTCCTCGCAACCACTGCCAAAGTCCTTCCACCACTGGGGCAGACGGCCTTTTTCTCCAGCGAGGAGTCCAGCTCCTGGATCTCGATTCCAGGCGCACGAGTCGCCTGAATTGGCTGGACCCTTCTTTGATCCTGTCGATACCGATCATTATGATGTTCAAGTTCATCAGCCCTCTCCGGTCCCTGTAGTGCCTAGCCGTGTTGTTTTCAGACACACACCTTCGCGATACATAGCCCCCCATAGCCTGCCACTGCTGCTGGAAGCAATCTTTGACCGATTCTGGCTCCCAACCACATTGTCACAGATACGTACGAACTAGCAATTCGGACACGCATACAACGATCCATTCATACCGAGCATCATCGTCTTGCACTCGTCGCTGCTCAATGTAAGTCATGCAGACCGCCTTGTCTTTTAACGCTCCCAGTGCCTTACCGCCGCGCGGTTTGCCTGGGGGGTTTGCATATCGTCGAGGGGATTCCGGAGTCCACTCCACGCCGTCCTCGCACGACCAACCCCTTTAAACTACCGCGCTGCTCGCCCGTGACCTCCTCGAATGTTTCTCGATCGTCAACCCTGTTTGGAAAGCTGTCGATGTTGGAAAAACCTTGTCTTACTGTTTAGTAGCAGGTTCCTCATACTCGAAATCGCCTCATAATCTTCTGGCCATTTCACCCTGTGCCAAACGTCCCGCGATTCCGATACGATCACGTTCCGATTGTCCAGTATCTCTTCAGTTCGAGAATCACTCTTGGATACGATAACTCCAAGTTTGCTCATAGAACGCCTTCTGCGCTCTTCGCTGTCATACCCGTCCTCATCCTCTCCCTCGCCCTTCGCCCCGTACGCGAAGAGAAGAAGTGTCGTATCCGAGTGGGCATGTTTCGGACATGCTATTTTTTGAAAGGGAAGTTCTACTCATAGAGAGTCATCTATCGGCAACATGGCCGACCGCAACAAGTCACCACCTGGCCGCGGGCATCCTATGCCACGAAGGTCCACCCCGGAGAAGTCGTTGACTTTGCAAAATCACGGTTTGCACAGAGGAGCATCGGCGCGGCTGTCCCCAGGTGCTCAAATCAGTCCCGTCACAAAGTCTCCGCAACGAAACTCTTCGGACGAGAGCCACGACACTGATGCCATGAAGTGGTTCGATCGATCGAATAAGAATCCCGGAACGCGTTTTAGTGGTACTCCTATGGATGGTGAGCTTTCAAATCTTCAACATGTATTACTCAAAACGAAATCTAACAACGATTTAGTTGACCCACCCTTCTTTCAGAAGGAAAGTGATTCGTCTAACGAGGAGCCGCAAGTTGCTCTCCCAAAACCACTCTATCCATTTGCTCCTCATGGCGTAGCATCACATACGCTGGGTCCGAGGCCGGCAGCAACCCCAAGCAGCCGTGCTGATGACTTTCGTAGTGTCATTGACGATTTGACCGTAGAGAACAAGAGACTAAAGGAGGAGTTGAAACGATTCAAACAGTTCGGCTCGGATATGATGAACAAGGAGAAGCTGTTCGAAATCAAGATGCACGGTCTGCCGCGCCGCAAAAGGAGAGAATTAGAGGCAACCTTGCGAGACTTCGCCGCCAGCCTTGGTGATGGCTCAACTGACGCTTCTCCATCTCGCAAACGGACATCTAAACAC
Organism: Phaeoacremonium minimum UCRPA7; assembly: GCF_000392275.1. Classification (NCBI taxonomy): domain Eukaryota; kingdom Fungi; phylum Ascomycota; class Sordariomycetes; order Togniniales; family Togniniaceae; genus Phaeoacremonium; species Phaeoacremonium minimum. The sequence continues at coordinate 5,301 of NW_006921378.1, forward strand.
GGAAGTGCTGGACGTGGCTCAAACACTTCTAATTCGAAGCATCCATCTTCATCAACCTCAAATTCTCGGCCGGCTGATTCGGCGTATGCGTCTGCATCGACAGGACCTAGCTCCGCCGCACCGCACTCGACACCCGGAACATTCACTAGGCCTTCGGCAGAACGATCTCGATCATCTGACCAGAAAGTCGATGCATACTTGAAGGGCATCCCAGAAGGCATGTATCCGCAACGCCCAGCCATGACGGAGAGGGAGAAGAAGAAGTGGGTGGTTAAGCGTCTGGAACAGCTATTCACAGGCAAACTGGCGACTACTCAATTGGTACCCGGTTTGGACCGGCAGATGAGTGACACAATATTGCCTCCCGTTCTGGAAGCAGCAAGAGAAGCCCAGATGCAGCCACCTGAGCTAACGAGGAAAAACCGGACCCGGGATCGCTCAACCAACGATTCCAACGGCGAGCAGACGGATTCGCGGGACATCGGTATTGGCGAAGGCAGTGGGAGTGGCAGCGGCAGTGGCGGACGAAGTGGAAATAACAATTCCTCACCCACCGATCTTCCACCCGACCAGCGACCGACACGGGTTCTCGATTTAGATCCCGACCGGGCTCAGATACCTGCCGATAATCTTGATTACATGAGGCATGTCGGTGGCTTGAGTGAAGGGTCGACGGCAGCGAGAGCATTCCGATCCCAGGATGTGTCCATGGACGCTGATGGATGGATGTATCTCAACTTGCTTTGCAACATGGCACAGCTGCACATGATGAATGTGACACCGGCTTTCATCCGCCAAGCCGTGACTGAGAAAAGCACAAGGTTTCAATTGTCGCCAGACGGACAAAAACTCCGTTGGAGAGGTGGTACAGAAGGTACCAAGTTCAGCGGTGAAAGCAGCGGTGACAATTCCAAGCATAGCCCAGTCACGGATGAGTCCGAGGCATCGAACGAAAATGGCCAGAGAAAGAGACGCAAACTCGACGAGCTGTCGGAGAACCAGTCGAAGTTGGGACTGCAGTCGCAGAATTCATCTGGAGATTTTCATTACAAGCCACTTTTTGCTCATCAACATTCTTCAATGGAAACATCGCTAGATGAATCAGAATCGCCCATCTCAGCGGACGACAGTAAGCCTACTAACAATTCGCGGTGGAGTCTCAGTGGCACGGCCTCTTCCGGTCGGAAGCGGCGTAGAGTCGACGGCACCATTGTGTACTACAGCGGGGCGCCATTCTGTACAGACTTGTCGGGCGATACCGGTGATGTTTCTCCAACCACATATATGATCTCGACGGGCCAGGAACAGTCAACTGAATTGGAATCATCTGGACTTCTCGATGACGCTCGGCCAAGTTCTGGTAGGACTTGGTCCGGGTCTTCTTTGTCATTCCGGCCGTTTGTTGATGGATTATCCGCCGTTGCTGAAAATGCCTCGTCATCTCCAGATTCACAGCCGGATCTGACTATGGATGACACAGATAGCGCCATTGAGTTGGATTTCGATTTTCCGTGGTGCGATGAACCCGGAAAGGTCCATGCGAAGACCCTTCAGCCTTTGCTCGAACCCTGTGGCCTGGGCGGTGTGATGCCTGAAGACCACTTTGCAGTCCTCGCCATCACACGGCATCCTCGGAACATCAGGTTTGACTCTGATGACTACGACACAACGGAAGCCATCATCAACAGATTGGCGACCATGTCCACGGCGTCACCACAACCCACTGGGCCTTCTCGACCAGTAACACCCGTTGTGAAGTATGATTTTGTATCAGCCAAGATCCGACCTCTGAAGCCCATGCCCCTCCCGCAGCCCTCTATGTTCTATCCTCCTTTTAGCACCAGCTCTGAGTCAGAGGATGAGAGCAGTCCAGAGTCTGCTGGAGAGGCTGACGATGACGAGATGTACGACTCGCCGCTGTCTGTCCACAAGCGGGTCAACCGCAACAAGTCTAACGTCAACACCTATCCGGAAGGAGCCGATCTCAGCTCGAACGACGAGGAAGACGATGCTGAGGACGACAATGGCTACGAAGCCTCCGTCGGCAGCTCCGTGTCCCCAAGAACGCGGAATGCCAACAAGCAGCGCAGGCAAAAGTCCATGAGTGTGGCTACCAGCGCCAGCGCCAGCGCCCCAGCAAGTGGCAAGAGTGTCGAGGCTGTAAGGGCCGGCAGCTCTCTCGCTACCGCCGGTGACGTGGGTAGTGTCTATATTGCAACTAGCCAGGAGGAGGATGCATTGATTGATTTCGGATGATTTCTTGACGAAAGGGGGCTCACTGATCTGACGAGACTTTCGGGGAAGAAAACTATTTGTTATGGAGCAGGCGTTTCGAACGGCGACGATTCTCTACAGAATTGGAAAAGTAGAGAAGCCATGATCTTTCAAGCGTGGGAAGGGCATTTCACCAAAGTTACCCCAGTAGCAGGCGGTTGCGAGATTCTTGATATCCCATTAGTTCATATCATATGAGCCTTGTAGCGTAAAGGAAATCTTCGAGGACTTTATTTTCTGCTTGTGTGAATAAATGTGACATGCAAAGAGCTGTTGGCTTTGCCATCGATGATGTGAAATGGATATGCGATATAAAGTAGGTAGTTAAATTGATAAAAGGCTTGACTTGCCCTCCATGCGCCTGCCCATAGGTACCTTCCCCTATCACTGCCAACCCCACCTTAGCTGCCCCACCCCTGCAGGAAGCTCGACAACTAACAAAGCGTAGCTGTGCCCAAAATTTCCGTGCCGTCACTTTGCACTTCCAATACTGACTTGGCGACATACTTCCAAGAGCCCTCCGACCGGGTCAATGTGAGAGCCTTGACGACCATGGCCAGCAAAGGAAAAGAAGTCGCATCCGAGTGAGCAAGCGTTCCTGATCCTGTTCTAGAGAGAGGCCCGCAGAGCATCACAGAGCAGCAGGCCTAGAGCTGGCTTAGGCGGCGTCCATGCTCCGGGGCAAGAGGGAGCACAATGAACTGACCTCGAGTGTGTGTTGAACAGGAGCAGCAGCAGCAAGGATGCGCCCACGAACCCACGCGGCATTCCGTTCGCACCGTTCGTCGACAAGGTCGAGGACTATGTCTCGTCGAGGGCGGATGTCGAGCCCACGCTGCGCAGCTTCCAGGAGATGATCTCGTGAGTTTCCGGCTCCACTCAGTTGCTCGATCGGCTGCAAGACTGGATGAGGTATCCTTGCGCATGGACACGATGCTAAGAAAATATCCTCTCCGATAGGAAGTACCAGTTCATGGAAGCGAATCTACAGCGGAGGGTTGCCGGCTTGAAGGACAAGATGCCTGATATCCAGAAGACGCTGGACACAGTCCGGTTTCTGAAAACGAGAACGGTAGGCGATGGATGAATCCTGGGATGACATGGCTCAAGCACAGGGCTCAAAGTAATGACAGGACGAGTCCGACCCTATCGAGACGACATTCGAGCTCAATGATACCCTTTTCGCAAAGGCTGAGATCCCTCCGACCGACGAGGTTTATCTGTGGCTCGGGGTGTGTACAATCATGTGAAGAAAACGGCGTTCGAGATGCTGATTTGAGCTACAGGCGAATGTGATGCTTTCATATCCGATCGAAGAAGCAGAGACCTTGCTCCATGGGAGGTTAAGTGCCGCGAAACAATCACTATCGAATTGCGAGGAGGATCTAGACTTTCTCAGGGAACAAATCACAGTAGGTTACTTCACTCATAGTGCAACTTCATGGTTTGCTAACTTTAGACTTCCAGACGATGGAGGTTGCTGTTGCAAGAGTTTACAACTGGGACATTGTACAGAAACGGAAAGATCAGTCGCAAGACGAGAAGGGCAAAGGCGAAGACAAAGAGGAAGATGATCCGTCGGGCGGCTGATGAAAGATCAGAATCCAGTATTTCAGGAAAGGGATTAATATACGCCAAAAAGAATGTCTATCAGGAAGCTGGTGGTTGTACATCGAGCAACTACAGGCGACACCTATCGGTCTTCGAGGCCTATCAAGCCTATGCCGGTGTCTGAGGCATCCTTCACCTCACAATAAGCAGTGACAAAACGCCGCGGCAAAACAAAGATGATGAAGACAATTGCACCTCCCCTGAACATGGAATCGTATAAGGCTGAACTGCTCTCGTGCTCGGTGTCCGAATACCTTAGTCCGCAATACAGTTGTCACAGCTTTTTCCTTGTAAAACGGTTCTGATATCGTATGTCATATCAATTTAGAGAATACCGAGAGCACCTCCTGCGCCTCTGAGATGCATTATTCTGGATGCTGAGGCATGCCCTCTCTTCCTATACCAAGGCTGGCAGGGGTTACGTAAGCGGATATGCGTCAGGGGCGTTGAGGGAGGGATGTGGGGTTGAACAGCGCTATTCGTCGAGGCGGCAACAGCCAGCAGCAGCCAGGCAAGGGCAAGCTGGGCGGTCGCCTCGCCTATGACGAAAATTTGGACCTAACCCAGAAGCAAGCCCTCGACTATCTTCAATTAATATCGTCCGCGCGTGTTGTGCTCCACCATAGATTCCCCTAGGAGACAAGCCCAGGGTATTCTGCCCAACACCTCCCTCCATAAGCTTAGCCTCAGATAGCCACTGCAACTATCGAGACTTGTTTTTTTTTCTCCTTGCCTTTTCATAAATTAGGATCTTGACCGCCGGCTTACCTACATCAACACCCCCAAATCTGCATCGTCATGGCTACAGAGAACCCCGCTGCAGGCGGCATGGAGCTTGATCCCAAGTATGATGACTACGACTACCCCATCATTGCTCCTGTGGCTGCCTCTGGCCATCCCGGCCACTTGACGCCCCAACAGCAGGCTCAGGTTCACCAGCTGAGAATGCTGCTCGAGTCAAAGGGCTATAAGGACCGGCTGGATACCCTGACTCTGGTATGGAGTCTCCGCGTGCCCCTTTGTCAGAAACAGTCGCTAATATGTGGTCTCAGCTGCGATTCCTACGAGCGCGGAAGTTTGATGTCAACCTGTCCGAGAAGATGTGAGAAGTTTTGAACATACGAGGTGTGTCTGGGATTGCGTGCTGACTATTTGAAGGTTCATCGACTGTGAGAAGTGGCGGAAAGATACCAAGCTCGACGAGGTGCTGCCCACATGGGACTACCCCGAGAAGGCCGAGCTCTTCAAATACTACCCGCAATACTACCACAAGACCGACAAGGTACGGAGATTTCATCCCATTTCGGCTTGATGAGCCTGGATCGCTGATATATGCTACCTGACAGGATGGCCGACCCGTGTACATCGAGCAGCTGGGCGGCATCGATCTGACCGCCATGTACAAGATCACAACCGCAGAGCGAATGCTGACGAACCTAGCCGTCGAGTACGAGCGTGTGGCTGACCCTAGACTGCCTGCCACCAGTCGCAAGCACGGCCACCTGCTCGAGACGTGCTGCACCATCATGGACCTCAAGGGCGTCGGTCTATCCAAGGCTGGACAAGTGTACGGCTACATCAGACAGGCCTCCAACCTATCCCAGAACTACTACCCGGAGCGTCTCGGTCGCCTTTATATCATAAACGCGCCGTGGGGCTTTGCCGCCGTCTGGAGCGTTGTCAAGGGCTGGATTGATCCCGTCACCGTGCAGAAGATCCACATCCTGGGCTCGAGCTACCAGAAGGACCTGCTGGAGCAGGTGCCCGCTGAGAACCTCCCGAAGCAGTTTGGTGGTAGCTGCCAGTGCGCAGGCGGCTGTGAGCTGAGCGACATGGGCCCGTGGAAGGAGGCCGAGTGGGCTAAGCCTGCGAAGTGGGAGAAGAAGGCTGAAGCGCCCAAGGCGGAGGAGACCATTGAGAACACCGGCTCGGTGGTTAAAGAGGCTGACGGCAAGGAGACCCAAGCAACAGCTGAGGGAGCCGCTGAGACGGCCGTGGCTGAGGACAAGGCAACTGCTACCGCATAGAGGCTCTTAGGCCGAGGCTCGTTGTTGTTTTTTGGTTGATCAGTCAGACTCGGCATACGGCGTAGAAAGATGGAAAAGAACAGAACTGTGGAGGTGGCATATACAGCGGTGCAGCAACTTTCAACAGTCAAAGACCGTTCGCTCTTCACGTTGATGGGGTGATGCAGTGCAGAGATCCTGTAATTAGGTGGCTTCTTCGGCAACAATTCCCCCGTATTGTGCGTCTATTATGAACAGACTCACGAATTGAATGTTTTAGATTATGCTATGTGGCATGTCGTGGTATCAATAAGCCTCCCAGTGCCATCATCCTTTTGTGCCATGCCGTTCTGTTCCATCCCGTCCTATCTCAAAGACTCCAAAACGCCCGTATAACCTGTGGCTCCCTTTCATCATACAGTACACTCGTAACGTAGGTCTTGGCAATGAAGCCGAGATATGCATCACCTCTCTGTAACAACATACTCTCCCGCCACTCTTGCCCTCTCCATCTTGGCCACCGTGGCAGGCATCTCCCTCTTGAGCCGCCCCAGCGCCTTGACCGCTCCCTCGTACGCCTCCTCCACCGCGTCTTGCCTCTCCAGCCCGCCCACGTCCAGCATCTTCTTGTCGCCGGCCTTCCTGCCCTCCAGCACCTTCGCTCGCGCCGCCTCTAGCGCTTCCTCGTCCGCCTTGACCGACGTCCGCAACTGCTCTGCGTACTGCGCGGCCGCGGCCGCGGGCACCTTGCGCTTCAGCGCCGCGATCTCGCGCAGCAGGTCCTCCTCCTCGCGCGCGAGCTCCTCGACGCGCTGCCGCCTGCGGCCGTCGAACGGCTCGTACTGCTCCTCGGGACCGCGGGAGTCACCGTCATCAGCGGAGCCAATGCCCGAGAGGAACGTATCTGGGCTGACGGGGAGGCCGTTGATTGTGAGGTTCGGGGCTGCGAGGGTGAATGTCTGCTTGATGTACTGCACGGTGTCCACAACTGTCAGTATAATCCTGGTCTATTTCAGGCTTTGACTGAGGAAAGGGCAAAACGCACGCTGTACACCAGCTGCTCTATCCGCACGCGCAGCTCGTCCTCCTGGTCCTCGTGGCCCTCGACCGGCGGGAACGCGGCGTTGATGCTATCGGCCGCGGCGCGTCGCACGTTGTTGATCAGGTAGGTGAAGTCCTCTGGGGACTGCAGCTCGATCGGGCGATGGATCGAGCCCGAGTCCATAATTTCAAGTTTTTAGAAAAGTCGAATGAAGTTCAAGCCTTAGCGGTGCAGTTGTTGTGGTATGTTTTCCGTAGATTTTGATTTCAATCGTCTCTTCAGTTTTCGGGTCCTGTCTGTTTACTTAAAGCGGTACCCGGACGGCCTGTCCAATTTGGGGCCCCGCCATCAGTATCTTATCGCTGGTGGTATGGTCCGTGCGCTTAGCTTCCTCTCTCCTGATAAGAGCCGACCTTCGGACCCTCGAGTCACGTCAATGACGGGAGAGTGAGCCAGTGTGTAAGTGGGCGGGGTTCATTCACTTTGTCGGTTCACTGCCCTGAGCACCTAGCCAGGCTGTAAGATTGTCTACCACAGGTGGCGGATTAGCCGTCCTGAGACCTGCCGATATGCAAAGTTCATAATTACAAGACCTGCACATTGTTATGAGATTGGGAATTCAAAGGCTCTTGGTGACCTGGCTAGGCCATCTATCGTCCCGTAGCGCATGCCACACGTGGGAGCTTTAGAGATCCTGGCTGTTGCATGCTTGCTCTGCAGAAGCGCTGGTAATTCGCCTGCTCTGCTGTGCACGTGGGCTAAGGTTGCATATATGGCTGCTGCTGCCCCCTTCATGCATATTGGGTATTGGGTACTGGTTGCAGATGGCATGTGTTGGACAGATGCGGGAATTGATGGGCTCAGACACAGCGAACACGTAGATTTCTGCCTTACGTGTCTCGAGAGTAGTTGCAGGTCCGGGCATAAACCTCATGAAATGACCAGGGAGTTGATAAGACATCACTGTCGAGCGTATTGAATGGAAAAGACAAGAGCATGACACCAGACAAAAGTCAAGAGAGTAAACGTTGATATGAGCTGTGACAACCTATTCCCCACCAATGCCAAACGGACGCCAGAAATCCAAGTTCAAATGTAGAAACGGAACGCAGATGATGGATATAAGGATAAGCCCTCGTGAGACACCATTGAACCCCCATCCGTGTAGCAGTAAAGAGACCCAGTGATATCATAAATATGTACTCCGTCAATCCGCTCCTCGCAAAGAAGAACAGCCTGAGAGTCTTCGCAGGCTCCCAGAACCTTGTAACAAGCGTAAAACCGTCAATCTGGCCATCCGAGATACACCACAAAACGAAAAAAAGAAGTCAAGTGCCAGACGCCGTGGATGAAAATGTGTTCTCGCGAGAATGATGGGTCTAATAGCGTTGCGAAGCATGACCAGAACGATAACCCCGACAGTGTTGTAGTACACGAGGCAATTTATTGCGGGAGCATGTTCTTGACCTCCTCGTCGCTGAGCACGATGTCATGCACCGGCTCTCGTCGGTTCTCCAGAGGGACGTAATCGCAATCGATGTAGGACGGCAGGAAGATCTCTATAGAGGTTGTCAGCAGCCGACCATGAGCATAGGCGGTGTGCCTTGAGAAACATGGGATGATGAGAGTCTCACCTGGATTCCACACGAAGCCCTGGCTAGAGGAAAGATAGCCGATCTAGGAGAGTGGGAATCAGTCATACCCCTTAGGCAATGAGTAAGTCGGTGTGACACTTACCAGGCGAGGGGGGCCATCCGGGTCCGCAATGTTGATGAGAGTGCACTCCTGCTTGGAAATTGCCGTGCCTGCGAGTTAGAATGTTAGTCGTTGCTCGACACTTCACATCAAGAGTTTGGGAGCGGTAAGGCTCCAAACCCAGAGAGGAGTTGGAGTGCAGGTGCAGCAGATAACAGGAATGTGGCATATAACTTACTCAGGAGGCTCGGTCGTCGCTCATGGGTCATCTTCTGCTTCTGTGCAGAGTTGGGTGTGGAGTTGAGAGACGAAGACGGCGTCCTGGGCGAGCTGGAGTAGGTGGACGAGGAGGAGCTGGCGGGGGCCTTAGAAGAGCGGCGGTCTTCATAAGCCAGGACTGAGGGGCCGGCGGGGATAGCAATCGAGGAAGACATTGCTTGTGAGAAGAGGAGGAGTTTATAACATTAAACGTGTTGCAACTTCAGCTGAAGGCGGGAAATGGTGTTGTCGCCGAACAGACGGAAAGAAGGAGAGGAAACGAAGCATTAAACCCTCCGTTCAGTCCAGAACACCGACAAGTAGCAGTTAGGGAAGTGAAGTCACGGAGAACAAGAGACGAACAGTAGCAACAGCAGGCGGGACACAGCAGAGGAGGATCGAGGAGAGAGTTAGGAGACTGTGTGCAGCCGAAGCGGTGCTGGAGCGCAGATTGAGGTTTTGTATTGTATGATTGAAGAGGAGGCCGAAATCAGGTCTAAGTTTAGGAACGAGGATGAGTCGGATAAGAAAGGACGAAGATGACTCTTTGGCTGCTGGGCGTGTTAGTGTCACCAGTCAACCGGCGGCTTGACGCTAACTAGCGGGAGTTGCTCACACGACGTCTAGATGTTAGTGGGGACGGTAGCTAAATACAACCAAGCAAGCAGCCCACAGTAGCTCTAGACTGGCCAGGCAAGCGGCCAAGTACCTACAGTATGTATGTATATACTATCAACTGTAATGGAGGGTAGTGGAGGGGAAGTTGCGGGTAGGCAGGACAAACAGATAGTCCAGATGCCTGAAGAGCAGCCTCATGCTTAACAGCGGCCGGCCAGCGAGCACGTCTCCTCACATCATCGCCAATGCCAGCAAGAGTGGAGTAGGTAGCCTACCTAGGTACGGAGTAGGGGTCCTTACATGGTGCCTGCTGGGCTTGCAGAGCAATGTGGCAGGAGGTCTCTCTCAACACGGGCAACATAACGGGGAGTGTGATAGGTCGTTTTACAGGCCACTCGGACAGCATCGGATGGGGAATCCTGACTGAAGATGCTGGTTTTCACAAGCACCTGAAGCATCCCGCCTCGCCTCAGACGCAATCCTCAGCCAATCCTATCCATCCATCCGATGTGGGCCCAAGGTGATGCAGTAGCTTGTCCAATGACGCCAAGCTCCACCCTCGGGATACTCTTTCGGGGTGGGTCCTTCCTTTGCGTCGCATTCTACTTAATCCGATCCGGAGGGAAGGAAGGGTAGCGCACGGGCCATGCACCTCAGCTATGGAGCTTACCTCACCATGTCCAAAGGAAGGCTGGCTGGCGTTGCGTTGACCTGTCGTGCCTTGGGAGCCAGCCAGAACTCCATCGACCAGTTTCATCAAACTCATAACATCAACCTCCCCATCCTCCACCAAGCGCTCATCCGACCTCCTGTCCCACCAAGAACAACTCACATCAGGCTTCTGCTACCCTCACATCATTCACACCGGCAGATTCCTCTCCCGCCGCAACCATGGGTGACATCCTCGTGGAAAACCCAGCCAACCACGTCCCTCCTCACAAGAAGACAGCTCCCTCAACAATACCGAGCATCGAAAACTTCGAGGGCGTATCGGCAGAGGCAGGCGACGACTATGCCAGCCTAAAGAAGCTGCAACGGCAGCTCGAGTACATACAGCTACAAGAAGAATACATCAAGGATGAGCAAAGAAGCCTGAAGCGAGAGCTCGTCCGGGCTCAGGAGGAGATCAAGAGGATCCAGAGTGTGCCTTTGGTCATCGGTCAATTCATGGAGGCTATCGACCAGAAGTATGTTTATGATGTCCGCTGTGATTACGGCGTGTCAAGATTTACATGGCTAACCAGAACACCAGCACCGGCATCGTCCAATCGAGTACCGGCTCTAACTACGTCGTCCGAATCCTCTCTACCCTCGACCGCGAGAAGCTCAAGCCCTCGTCATCAGTTGCTCTGCACCGACACTCAAATGCCCTCGTCGATATCCTGCCGCCCGAGGCTGACTCATCTATTGCTATGCTTGGTGCGGATGAGAAGCCAGACGTGACATATGCTGATGTCGGTGGCCTGGATATGCAGAAGCAGGAGATTCGCGAAGCTGTCGAACTACCTCTCACACATTTCGATCTATACAAGCAGATCGGTATCGACCCTCCCCGTGGTGTACTTCTCTACGGACCCCCCGGTACCGGCAAGACCATGCTCGTGAAGGCAGTAGCGAACAGCACGACTGCCAACTTCATCCGCGTGGTCGGCTCCGAGTTCGTGCAGAAGTACCTGGGTGAGGGCCCGCGAATGGTGCGTGACGTCTTCAGAATGGCTCGCGAGAATGCACCAGCCATCATCTTCATCGACGAGATCGACGCCATTGCCACCAAGCGTTTCGACGCTCAGACCGGCGCCGACCGTGAGGTACAGCGTATCCTACTCGAGCTGCTCAACCAGATGGACGGCTTCGACCAGACCGCCAACGTCAAGGTCATCATGGCCACCAACCGCGCCGACACGCTCGACCCCGCGCTGCTGCGTCCCGGCCGTCTCGACCGCAAAATCGAGTTCCCCAGCCTGCGCGACCGCCGCGAGAGGCGGCTCATCTTCTCCACCATCGCCAGCAAGATGAGCCTGGCGCCCGAGGTCGACCTCGACAGCCTGATCGTGCGCAACGACCCCCTGTCTGGCGCCGTCATCGCGGCCATCATGCAAGAGGCCGGTCTGCGTGCCGTGCGCAAGAACAGATATAACATCATCCAGGTTGATCTGGAGGATGCTTACTCTAGCCAGGTGAAGGGCACGACCGACGAGAACAAGTTCGACTTCTACAAATAAGCGAACACTGCTTCTTTGCAACCTTGGGAGGTTCACGGCGGAGTTGGGTTACGGTAGTCGATGGCCAATGCAGTGGCCTTCGGCCGACCATAGAGAGAAGATAGCATGCGAAGAAACGGGGGTCCTTTTGACCAGCTTGTACACTAATCAGCATCAAGATCAAGATAGGCAAGGTAGCACGGGCGAAAAGGAACCGTCAAAGCTGTAATTCTATGACCAGTCTTTTGAAATATGGCGTCTCCTACTTTGGAGCTACCTTTATCTATGCCCTCCCATGAAATTGTCTCCTGTAGTCTATCTTTATTGTCTATCAACCACGGGAAGAGACAAGCCGTCCATCCCCACAACTCTGTGGCACCGTTTGCCTTTATCAACGAAGCCGCAGGTTTTTCTATGTATCCCGAGGTCTCCTCTATTCCCAGCAGATGCTTTAATATGACCATCCGTACTTAATCCATGCCCAACTCCAAACACTTGACAAATCGCAAAGCACAGATAGCGTTGGTACATGCGACTGGTCGCTGGTTCCTTTCTTCCTTCTTATCTTTCCCATCTCTTTCTGCTGTACCAAGCAGTCCCAGTCTAGATTGGGTATTGGGTATATCCCCCGTGCATAAGATCATCAACAAGAACAGCATAGCCTCCATCAATCCACTCTCTCCCCTCCGGTGAAGATCTCGACTCCCCTACTTTCGAATGGGTAAGTGCGTTCATCAACTCCTCATTAGCATTACCCTTACCAGTCTCAACGCCACTGGTCAACTCTACCGAGGAACAAAATCCTCAAAAACTATGTCGCAATAGATGCATGTCGTAAGTCGTGTGTGTATAAATATGATTGGACGAGTGAGCAGCCGTTTTCCCAGTCATTCTCATCACGTAGAAGAACTAGTGCTTATTTGGCGTGTCCTTGTGAGTTGCCTCATCCTATGAGCTTAAGACGACACCAAGTTCGAGAAGCAATCGAACAAAGCGTGAGTGCAGCTCTATGAAGAAGTCTGGGAGCCCAACAAGCTCTGCCAGTCCCCGAGCCTTCAAGGAGACACCTCCACCACCGTAGCCACCACCCAGTCGACGTGATAGACCGCCGACACCACCAGTCAGAAAGCTACTCCCGCCCGAGCTTTCGGTGGGCTGAGACTGCGGCTGCGTGAGACCCAGTCCGCCGTAACCACTGCCTGGGTTTGCTGTGATGGGACTGCTGGTTGCGCTAGCGTCGCCGAGAGCTCTCTCGGCTTCTGCCTCGGCTAAGGTCTGAATCCACGTGGCCATATCTCGGAACGCATTAGATATGAAAGTAAAGGCCTTCATAGCAAGACGCTCCCGATGAGTACTCAGAGCCAGAAATGCATAGACTCTTTTGTGGCCGCGCGCGTGGACGTCCGGAATGCGGAAGATATAGGCTGTGGTGTACCCTGCTACCGGGTCTCCGAAGAAGATTGGCCCCCCGGACGCAGCAGCCCCGGCGCTGTGGGTTGTGACAAAGGGCGAATTCTGAGGAGACATTATCGGCGTAGAAGCCGGTGAGGTAGTCCCAGGTGTAGTAGCATGGCGAGGCAGTGTCTCGAAGGAGAGTGTTCGAAGACACGATGCCCGAACAATAGAGAAAGAGGAAGGAATAACAGGCTCGTGCGTTGACGTGTAATCGAGGTAGTGTGTATGTGTGCTAAGCTGCGAGCTTGAACTACTGGACCTAGATGTTGTCGATGTGATGGTCCCAGTACGGCGGTGCAAAGGTCTCCGTGGCTGCTCGTCGCCATCTGTATCCGTGTCTGTCGATGTTGGAGGCGAGGCATCACCTGGTATCCCACCCCCGTAGACCTTAGCATACGGCGCGCGAGTTCGTAGTGTAGGAGTGGATTCAGCACCAGCTCCCCGGCTACTGCTTGTTTCCTGCCGTCGTGGAAGGGTCAAAGCACAGTTCTCGCAAGGGCCTGCCCGCTTGGTTGTATGCTCGTCATAAGTTCTCCGGTAATTTGATTCGCGTCGTGACAGATCTGAGGGTCGCTGCAGCTGCTCGGGGGCGTAACGAGGGCTGACAGGCGGAGTTTCGACCGCAGAGCCGGGTGAAGCTGTATTCTGGGAAACGCGAAGAAAGGCTGCTCGCTGAGTTTGAGCATCTACTTCGGATGCTGGTACAGAGGAGCTGCGAGCAACACCTAGATTGAGCGTCCGAAGTGCCTTCTCTATGGCGGCACTCGCATTCGACGAGACGCCCCCTGATACCTGAGAGCTGGTATGCGGCCGGTCATTAGCCGCGTTGAAGTTCGGCAGGCCATGGTCGTAGCACATGCTGCAAGGTACTGGCAGCCCCTCGGTAACCATCAACGGCGTGGGGCCATGGACGTCACAGTAGTGCGCGAGGCACAGCTGAAGGCCTGAGGTCAGCAACATGTTGGTGAACTCCCCCATAACACCGTCACCACATAAAGAGATAACTGTCGAAGAGAGAGCGAGAAGACATGGTGCGGTCAAGGCAGGACATGGAACAGGAGGGAGGGACAGCTAGGCAACGACATTATGTAGGTAGGTACCATGGGGATATGAGTGAGCTGGCCCTGGGGCGAAGGGTACACGAGAATTGCATATTATAAAACAGGGCCGGGATAGGTAGGTTCGGGAGAATAAGAAAGGAGGGTGAGGCGAGGCCTTGTCAGCGACATGGCTGTCCCGTCGCCCAATGCCAATGTGGCCTAGGCCTAGGGCTGCTGGACAGCACGTCGTGCAGGACGTGGGGGGGCCGGACCGTAGGCCGCGGCGTCATTAGGAACGTCGCGAAGTGCAGGTCGCGGGCCACGGTGAGGCGGTGTAGGCGGTGAGGAGGGATGGAGGGGCGAAGATCGCGAGAGGCAGAAGCAAGCAATAGTGTAAGATGATTGATCGAGAGGGAAATTGCCGGAGAAGCGGGCGTGCTGCACGTTGTACATACACGTACATACAATCCGCCCGCGCAACTTGCTGCAGTACAGTATCGTACATTGTACAGGCAACGGCACCCAAGACAGCGGGTTGGAGATGCATGGACATGGGAGGACATGGGAGGACAAAGACTCACAATCGACGTCATGACGCCTATCCGCAATCCCCTATCCGGATCTCTTATCCCTTATCCCTGATCTTCCAGGTGTGCACGGTGGGCTCAGCTGGCTATCTCAATCTTATCGCGGTGGTCGCCGCCCGCCCAGATACCTAACGCACGCGCTTGGGCGTAGATAGACAGATAGATACGGGGCTCCAAGGTTGATATGCGTATGTCGCCCGACTTATCTCGGCCGGGCTCGTATTAGGTATTGGATACTGTATTATGGATTAAGTTGATAAGGTAGCGCGAGCCGGGACATGAAACGGGGGAGCTGTCGACGTCCTTCCTGTTCGGAGAAGACGTCCGTTCGATGCCGGCATGAAAACGTAGAGCTAAGGTAGCAGACCAAAAAAGTCCCCAGATTACCTGGGCGTCCGTCGACTTGGAGTTTGGGAAACTGGG
The DNA here is from genome assembly GCF_000392275.1 of Phaeoacremonium minimum UCRPA7. Taxonomy (NCBI): domain Eukaryota; kingdom Fungi; phylum Ascomycota; class Sordariomycetes; order Togniniales; family Togniniaceae; genus Phaeoacremonium; species Phaeoacremonium minimum. The sequence continues at coordinate 20,511 of NW_006921378.1, forward strand.
TAATGATTGAGCCGGGCTACCGTCTGCGACTCGCAATTTCCTCGTACGAACCGAAACCGTACCTCCCTCTTTGAGCCACTGCACGCACCTCAAAAAAGCAGCGGCAAGAGCAAGAGCAAGAGCAAGAGCAACTTGCCCGTCGAGGAGAGGGAAGTAGGAAGGTCGGGTAGGAGAGAAAGGAAGGAAGGCGCCGAAGCTGGAGAGTGGGAACGAGGAGCCCGCTTTCTTCTTTTTTTACTTTCTTCCCAGTCAACTTCTCCGAATTAGACGGCGCGTGTTTGGTCGGCTCTTCGGGGACCAGCCGGCTTCTCTCCCTAAGGTAAGCTTCACTTAGTTCTAGCTCGTAGCTCGTGTGCGCCAGCTCCTGCGGGTCGTCTTGGGTATGTGGTCCACCTCGTACACTAGAATGAGAGCAAAAAAAGGAGAACACCAGAAAAACCCCCCCACCTATTAGGTATGGCCTACAGGTGCTATGCACTATGCAGCCCTGGAGTACGGGAGGTAGGTTTGCAGTAGATAATTGGGTAGAATAGGAGCAGGTGGGCGACGTGAATAAGCAGTGCCGTAGCGTTGTGGTTTGGTTGACTAATTAGTCGCGTTGGGCGCGGGACTTAGTGCTGTGAGTTGAAGCTATATTCGGGTCTGGGCCCCAGAATTCCTGGCGGACCTAACAAGCCGTGAGTATATGGAGGTTTGAGAAGGTGTTCTGTAGGCTGTAGACTCCGGGTATTGCTGCTAGCCAGGATGGGTATCTACCAAGGTAGGTCGCCAGTCGGTGTTTATTTGATAAATATAAGAATCTAAAATTCCTCCCTTCCCCAGGCCTCTCTCCTCGACGGGCCGGGGAGGAATGACGGGGTCTTAAGAAGATGAGAGGAAAATGGAAGGATTCCAGAAGACCGGATGCTGGCCGGGCTCTCACCAAGAGAATACTATGCAGTAGGACAGGGGGGAGGGGGGTGTCTCGGGTGGGTTCGATATGTGATGCCAGATTTGTCGGGACAGTCAGGAACCGCACCAAAGCCACAACGGCGGGTGGGCGGGGCTCCTCGACCGAGTGGATTCCCCGGTGGGGCCGCCGGGCTGCGATGAATGACAGAGAGTGTACTATGTATGTGCGTGTTGAGCCAGGGGGTGGAGGATGATTAAAGCCTCTCTTCACCTTTTTCCGTGTGTCTGAAGAGCAGGATAATCAACAGAAGAGGGCTTGCTATTTCGAACACAGCCAAGGGGAGCTGAGCATGATTGCTTCTTGTTGTCGGTGAAGCAAGTTTCTGTCTTCGACCTTTTCCGTCCCAGCGGAAATACGGTTGGGTTTATATGTCCCCGCTGGCTGTCTCATCGTGAAGCTAACAGTAGCCTGTTAAGGGTTCAACTTGGCCAACATGCCTTTACCGCCCCCAGACTAGACTAGGTGTGCTTTCAAATGACTCGTTTTTATTTCCCTTGTCGAACTAAGGCACTGTCCGTCTCTCAATTCCTGAAATGAGACCACCTATTGAAATTCCAGGGTAAGTACAGGAACAGGAGTTCGGACGACAGCCCTTTCCGTGATCGACCGGCTACTATCATCAGCTAAGGCGTGGACCCGTCTGAGGCGTCGTCTTGGTTGCGCTCTACTATTCGTTCACTCGTAGTCACTTACATGAATTACACGATGAGGACTGGGGCAAGCCGGGTCCTCTCCGGTCGAAGGCAACTGTATTTACGCTTTATACATTAACGTTATATCCTCCTTAAAATATTTCTCGACATCTCGAAACTGCAATTCATACCTTTGTCTGAACAGTCCCGGGTCCGAATGTGACTCCCAGGGCAACATTCAATGCTGGCCATATTTATCCCGAAACCGCCATGTTATTTCGGGATAATCGCGGTAACGCTGCGGAAAATGTGGAGGGTGGCCGTCTCCAGATACCCGGGGCATCTGGGGTACGCCCAGCCTGATAATCAGCCAATCTTGAGTCCGGGGATGATCTCCATCCAATACCTATACCTACCTACATAGCATTCTACCGACCACCACAAGTAGCCCTTTCACTTCACATGCGCCACTACACCATCTTCACGGGCCGGCCACGTAACTCACTATGGCTTCGGCGGAAAAGTGCATGCCCATCTACGAGATTGTCTCTGCATTGATGCGTGCATGGGCGCGATTATCCGCTTCAGACCTTGAACGCTCGCACGGATATCTCCCGAGTGCGTTGACAATGCTAGCTGAAGCGCCCTCACAACTGTCAAGGATTCTCGAATAGGACGCCAGATCAACTGCCGTAGGACCTGCGTTGCGCTCCAATTTCGGCCCGGGCATCACACCGATTCCGTCATTGAGCTGTGCCTGCTGTGCTTTGCGCACAGCGCTTGCCGGATGGGCAATGGTGAGAGCCAACGGGAATTGAGCGATGTTCTTCCGCAGATGCGCTTATGTGCCTCTCGATTCCTTCGAACCAAGTGGCGGTTCGACACACTCGCACACTCGCACTCGACGCAAAACCTGAAGATTGTCTTGATGGCACGGGTAATCACACCAACAAGCGAGCTTCAATACCTTGCAGTACCTATTAGCTCCCGCCCATCGGAACTTTCTCCAACTTTTCCCGTCAAATGGCTGAGCTAGATAATGATGATCCGACCTGCCGCCCATCTCGTTCATCGCCCATCCCCTTTAAAGAATTGTCCACATCCTCCATTGCCTTCGGGATGTCGTTGACCGTGGCTGCCACCACACTTTCTTGAGCTCAACGTCTGTGCATAGCCGAGTGTACATGACATGTGGTTCTGACGAGACTTTGCATCCTCCATCCTCCCGCATCTTCATGTACATCTCCTCTCCAGCGTCCGTGCTCTCTATAGCTCGGGACACCATGCTTTTTAGCCCGCGTGTTTGCCATGTGCTAACGTTCAATGCACCGAAGTCGAATACAGGGGTGCCATTCACCGGTTGCCCTTCTGAGGTTAACCCATGATTCGGAAAACACCAAAGAGGAAATGCTCCAGAGGCCTATCAAACAGGCCGACAGGAAATTACCACGCTCCTCTTCTACTTCTCACATGCAACCAGATGCGTTCGATGGCGGTGATATATCGGCTTCAACCCTTCACCCTCTCGTGGTCTGTGCTGCAAGCTATTGAATGGTCGGACCGTTGCAGCTCCTACCCTAGCTCCAACCGAATATGGAGAACGAGTACCACGACAGTTCTGAACGAACCCGCACCTGTTGTAACCATGGGCAGGCTGCCGCTGGCCAACGGCCCGGAACGCTGGCTTGACGGCTGACAGCGTTCTGGGAGGTTACAATGCTCCAACCTGCCAATATTCTACGACGCCGCAAACAGGTTGAGTGACACGCTGTGACACATGGAAGGAATCTCAAGCCCAGGAGACACTTCTCGGCAGCAGTGACGTCGACCCGCCCGTTCTTTACCACCCAAGCAGTACAACGGGCGGCTTAAAGTTGGTGTCACAGCGGGCTATTCTTGAGATTAGCCGCTGCGGTCCGATTGTCCTTATCAACAGGACCGCAACAGCTCGTCTCGCCCGCCCTCCTTCTCCACATGTTCTCCAACTGGGGGAGCAACGCACGGAAGTGTAGTTGTCTTGCCCCGCAAAATGGCGGTTCACGGCCTTTTCCTTCTAGAAGGCTGTGATACTAGAAAAAACACTTTATCGGTGCTGCCAACCCTGCTTGCATGGTGAAACTGGGAGCACCCGGCGCATTATCTGCCACTTCGGGCCTTTCCTTCGACGGTCCGGTTGACCCCTGTCCCGCTAGATATCTTGCGGACGCTTTATCACTTGTCTAGTCGAGTTCCTACTCAGCACCTGAACAGTGCCCCGGATCTAGGGAACTGAGAAGCCTTAGACATCGTGAAGTCACGATGACGTTGGTGTGCTCATTCTGCAAAATGTCTAGGCTTGTTAGACATATGATGGCAGCAAACACTGTTGATAACTTCGAAGTGACTGGCGCCTTGGTGACAGTTTACATTTGCCATTTAGTTGGAAAGCCTCGGATTGTGACCTAGCTTCTCTTTTCAGCTCTTCTACCCTTGATTTTAAGTAAAGTCAATAATGAGAGACGTCTTCTGTTGTACAGATATATAAGTTGTGATGCTATTATTCCCTTGAATAGGATCTCCAAGCAGCTTATCCAAAGTAAGAGGTTGTGCAGATAGTATGACTCAAAAGCGCTCATTAACTCTTGATCACTTGTTGAATTGGCTTCCTCAATCAACCAAAGCCTGCTTGTCTATATAGAACATATTGATCATAGTGTCTTCCACATGACGGAAATCGATCCCTTTCAGCTTACCCCTGATACTCTCACGGCTCTTTAGAATCTCAGCCGCAATGTCACTCCACGAGAGGATCTTGCCCGTTGGCACAACCTCACTCTTCAGCACATCATCCACCTCCGGCACTTGCATCTCTAGCAGTTTGCCGCCTTCTTTGCGTAGCACACCGTCCACAATCACCGTCTCCACGTCCCGGATGCTCGAGTGCAGCACCACAGCCGCCACAGGATCTTCCGTGGCAGCGGCCAGCATGCCGGGGCTGCTGGCATCGAACACGGCGATGTCAGCCTTGAAGCCGACCTTGAGCTGGCCGATCTGGTCCGCCAGCCCCGCCGCCCTCGCGCCGCCAATGGTCCCTAGGTTGAAGACATCCTCGGCCGTCGCCGCCGTATGCCGGCTCCACCTGCCCTCGCGGACGAGGTCGTTCGACGCCATCAGGCGGCGCGCCTGCAGCAGCAGCGTCATCTGCGTCGGGAGGTAGCTCGTGCCCCACGTGTGGCAGTCGACGCCGATGCTGGCGCGCTCCCTGACGCCATCGCGCAGCGCCACCGGCTCGAAGCCCATCTGGAGCTCGGTGTTGGGCGTCGAGCTGACGAACGCGCCCGTCTCGCCAAGCCGCCCGATCTCCGCGTCCGTCAGGTACGGCGAGTGGCTGATCAGCACGTCGCCGCCCAGCAGGCCCTGTGCGTCCAGGAGGGCGATGCCGTGAGGTATTTTGTACGCCGGGCCCGCGGTCGTGTGGCTCGTTATGAGCTGGGCGGCGGGGGCGGCGCGCAGCGCCTCGAACTGCGGCTTGAGCAGCGGGCCGATGTAGATGTTGTCCATGCCGAACCCCATGTACACTCGGCCGCCGGTGCCACCGAAGGGGCCAGCGGCAGCCAGGGCCTTGAATTCGTCCATGATATCTGGCACTGGGGTGTCGTTCAAGGTGAACGGTTTCCACGACGCCACTTTGCGTGGCGGGCAGTAGCAGTAGACGGTTCGGAGACCGCTTGTCACAAGAGCCTGGATTGCTGTCTTGGCTATGTGTGTGTCAGTGAATGGCTCTGATGTTAGAAGTCCTCGGCAAGAGATATAGGCTAGAAAGGGGCACAAGGTAAGAAAAGGGGTACGCACGATAGTCTGGTCCAAGGTTCAAGTGACTATGATCAACGACCGTCGTCGTGCCGCCATCAATGTTCTCCAGTGCCCCGGCCAGCTCGCCCCAAAACGCATCCTCAAGCGTGTAGACCGAGGAGATATAATTCCCAGAAGACATGTACTCGACGAAGCTGTGGTTGGGGTGAGCACCCTTGCACGCCGTCTGCCACAGATGGGCGTGCGTGCTGATGAAGCCCGGCGAGACGATCTTGTTGGTGCAATCGATGATCTTCGTGTCTGATGAAGGTGCCGTAATGTCTGCCTCGATCTTGACTATCGTGGAGTCCTCGATGAGAAGGTCGGACACCGCGGGAGATACATGTCCATCCTTGTTGTGTAGCAGCAGCGTGCCTCCCTTGAGGAGGATCTTCCTCGGAGCCTCGGATGCCATTATGGTGAATGGGATGCTTGACTTTCAGTTCCAGGATAGAATTCGAGTAGCCTTGCGAACCTAAAGTATGTTAGCAAATGGTCTGCTGTAAGATTATAGTGATGTCAACTTACACAGTCAATGAGCTTTGTCCGAGCAGTCTCGCATGCTATATACGCACTTATTCAAATATCAGCATCGAGCTTAACCACCTAGTTATGTCTGTCAGCTTTTAGGAGTGGTAGCCGCATCCTTGATGCTAAGTTCGCTGACAAGGACTGGGTTGAGCGTGCCGCTGAGAACGACCTATGACGATGCCCCGCCCATGTAGCAATGTGCATGAGCTTCAGCCGTACCGCGATCCTAGAGGATTGGTCACCTCCCGCTCCCCTCGGTATTCCGAAAGACGCACCTGGACCGATGCCCCGCCAATATCCGGAGCGCGAGGGCGGAACGTCGCTTTCACATATGGCACTCGGCACAAGCTAACTTCTTATAGCCATATTTCTCTTGTGTCAACTACTGCTTTTGGTCACTGATCTGGTTGCTTACGAAATACGTCGAGAGTTGTTCAAGATCGATGATAAAGTGCTGACTCGGGTCCACCGATCTATTCTATAGAAGCTCAAAGCTTATATCTTCGTGGGTTAGCATAACCCTTGCTGACGAGGTAGTCTGTCCGGTCAGGGACGCGCCCAGAGATCACGTCTTAAGGGAACCCCATCAGTCAGATTATTATGCCATTGGTATCAGGGTAAATATCCGATGCCTTCGGAGACGTAGCTATACAAGTTATTCAATATTGTACAACACGATCATGTGCGATACAAAGCTGCTGCGCTTCCACCGAAATGATACCATAACGCAAAGATGCAACTGCCGCCCTCCTGACCTGCCTAGGAAAGGTGCTGTGGAAAACTTAGTTCAGGTATCGCGAGCGAGCGTCCTGTTTCCGCTGGCTGCTTCTGTTGTTGTGATCGGCTGGGATGATTCCATCTCTCAGAGCTGTGCTCTCTATCGGGTCAAACGACAACAATAACCACGACGAAAATCCCCCTTGATTTTTGTCCATGCCAATACGCCCCTTTGTCCTCTGTACATGCTATGCTAATTTGCGTTGCTTTCGCTCTGATTTGCCATCCTTACTCTGCTATTCATTGTCCAACGCCTAAAAACGTGCGGTGGTATCTGGTATATGCTTCGCTTTTGTGCCCTTCCCTGTCGTGTTCATCGTACAACTATTATGCGGGTCCTTCGTCTCATGTTCGAAAATGACTCTGTCAAGTCTCAGTTCCTGGGACGGTCTTCAAGAGTGACTCCTCGACAAATGGGTCGAACTCCAACCTCTTAGCCGCGGGCTCGTCCTCGTCGTCCTCGGTGCCGCCGTACTTGTCCTGCCAGAGCTTGCGCATCACCTGGTAGATGAACAAAAACTGCGCCTCAGCCTGGACCATGTTCCGTCTTTGTTCGCGGAGTTGATTCACCGTGTTGAAGATCATGTCTTCCTGCTCCTCCTCTCGCTCCACGGCCACGTAGCCTTCCTCAGTCTCGTGGGTCGGGGGCGCGGTGTCGTAATGCTCAAGCCGGCCGGCATCAAGTTCTCTTATCAAGTGCTCCAACGCAATAAATGTCCCGCTGCGACCGACACCTGCGCTGCAGTGTACGATCCGCGGGTTGTGCGGGCCGGCGTTCTTCTCCCGTGATAGGCGCATCAGGGTGAAGAAGCTCTCGAGGTCTTCGAGAGCCGGCACGCCAAAATCGGGCCACTTCTTGTAGAGGAAGTGCCACAGTATACGCTCCTCAAACTCGCCATCCTCATGACCGACATCAGCCACACCCTCGTCCTCGACACTCTTTGCATCATCCTGGACCTTGCCAGGCGATAGCATTGTGACATCACCGTTCTCGTCGGGCCGCACATGACCGTTTGCGCCGTTACCATTCGTGCCATTTATGCGACTGCTGTGACGATAGACGCGGATGACCAGCTTCCGCAACTCGATCGCATCTCCAGCGGGCGTCTCCTCGAGACATTCGCATCGTACACTGGCCCTGAAGCCGTCGCCAAACTCATCGTGCTCGTTTACCTCGAGTGGTGGCTCCTCCGGGTCTCGGGGGAAGTACGGGAAGCACTTCTCGATGTTCGCCTCATGCGTCTCCGTCAACATCACGATAACGCCTGGACTCTCCAGCTGCTCGACCACCATGCGCCAGACGTGGTCGGTCGACACCTGCTTCGGTCCCTGCATTGCGATGTACCGATCGGACTCCTCATCCTCCGGCGACCTCAGCTCTATCGGGGATGCATTGATGTAGTCGATACGTCCAGGGGGAACATTGAGCTTCACACGGTTGTTGTGCCACGGTTGTACATTCATGTATCGATCCAGTTGCTTGAGATGCGAGCCCGTGACGCGCGCCCACTTGAAGTCTGGCGAGTTGTTCTGCATAGACTGCATGAGGCGGTTGCGCTCGAGCCAGACTATCTCTTGGAACTTCGAGTCTATCTCTGTAGCGAACATGTTAGTTGGAGGGCTAGGAGGTTGATCATAAGCAACTTACCCTGTGAAGTTAACGTCAAGAACGACGGGATCTTGGGCGCCTTGCCATCCTTGTGAGTCGGCTCCTCTACCGGCGTCTGTGTTTCCTTCCGAAGGGATAAGGGCGAGCTAGGGGGGCGCTCATAAGCATCATGTGGGTGAAGAGCGGCACCTGGCGAGTGAGGAAGGGACGCGGGAGGCGGTGACCGCGCACGCTTCGCAGATCGGCTGAAATGCAGCGCTCGGAACGGCGAGGGCTTCTTGAAAGGGACCTGGGGCAGAGGCGGAGGACCCTGGACCGCTGGTTCGGGCGTTGTCTTGCCGCTACTCCGGCCGTCGCTGGAGGCAGGCGGCGTGGCAGAAGACTCCTTCCTGCTGCTGCGCCTGAAGCGCAGACGATCCATCGGTGAAGCCTTGTGAAAGTGTGCCAGGCTCCTGTGATATGTGGTCGAGCGTAATGCGATACGTCGTGACAGATAAAAGGGCAGTCGTACAAGCAGCGACACGCAAGGGGAGGGTCGAGAGCGCGCCAAGTCGGCAGAGAGACGGGCGAGATGACAGCGACACTTGACAAGAACGGCTGGCTGCCTCAAACAAGGCGAGTGAGGATCAGAGCGAAATGAAGCCCTCGTCGAGAGAGCCGGCGATTTCAAAGCAGGAGGGAAGGTTGTCGAGGGGCACGTGTGCTGACACTAGCAGTGGTCAGGGAGAGAGGCCGTGGGGGCGAATGGCTTGACCATGATTAAGCTGGGGCAGTAGAGTCGTAGAGTCGTAGAGTCTCGAATGCACAGCTCATGCCGTGAGTGACTGAGTGAGCGTTGCTTTGTGTCGGTCCTGTGGTTGTGGTTGTGGTAGAGGCGAGACTGGAATTTGCGACAAGCTGAAAGGAGAGGAGCTTGGTCTGGGTGTTGGTTGGTCTCTGGATGTGGTGAGACAATGGACGGGCCAGGCCTACTAAGTACATCTATAAGTGCAGTAGTACCGGTAGTAGGTAGTTTGGTAGCGGGACGGAGAAGGAGGGTGTGTGACGTTAGCGTTGATGGTCTAAGTGGGCTCCCTGGTCCGGGCCCCATTGCAGGTCGCAGAGTAGAGTGCAGAGTACCTACAGCTCTGCTATGTACCTTACCTTACTTGACCTTACTTACCTTACGTACTACGCAGTATTATCCTCATCCTCCAGAGTTGCACTTTCAGCTCACATACCCACCATCTCGGCTTGCGGGAGCCCATGAAGGCGCCCCCCTGACCATCCTGGATGACCTGAACGGGGAGAACTGATCACTACACCCACCAGTCGGCTTCACACCATCTCGACTAAATCTGCCAGAAACCTGCATTAATTCACGCGGAAAGCAGCTATGGGAAGACCCCAACCGCCCAATCAACCGGCCCCGATGTGACAAAGCTGGATTTCACCTTCCAGTGTGTCGAATGGGCTGTCGGCTTGAGGTCATACCTGCCGGAAAGCCTGGTGCACGCAACCAACGACAGCATCCAGCGGCGCATGTAAGTAATGTAGGTACAATACACATCCTGAAATCCCGCCCCCTATTTCTCGCTCTCACAATCCGGGTAAGGTTACTCTCACACACGTTCTTCTGTCGGAAACCCGGTCATTATTCGACAACTTCCGCTTATTTGCCTAGCCGTATTTGAGCACCTGCCCGACGGCTATTTATAAGCCTGGATGAACAGCCCTTGTGGAAGTAGTACACACGATGTCTTGTGTTATTATAATTGCTACCAATGCATGGCAGTTTTTAGTCTTGATGAGTCGAGTTTCGTTATGGACACTTGACTAACCCGCGCTGCCATTGTGCCGTTGTAATCATACATGACCAGTGTCCAGTTTTTCCAATTCCGCGTAACGCCCGCCTTCCAGGTGCTGGCGATAATACGCCTATATATCTGACCAACAATCAAACCTTTCATCGTACAAATGACCTAATATAGCACATGTCTGCTTCATGCTCCAGAATACACTGCAGTGACGAACCGTCCACATTCGACTCGTTGTTCAATGCTGACTTTGCGGCCCTTACCACACTCTCTCAGCTGAACAGTGGTTCGCGGAGTGATCTGGAATCGATGGGCTTCCCCCCTTCTTCCCTTTTGCGCATCGGCGACTCCTCCGTCCAACGGGCCAATGTAGGTTGGTGTGTTGACGTTGTTGCGCTTCCCTGTCCCCAGCTGGTAGTGCTCGTTTCCGCCCCACCAGACGATGTCTGCGCCCCAGTTCGTATCGTGCTCTGATGTCTTTGACGAAGCGGCGAGATTGGTGACGTTGTCCATAACAGCGGCTGCGTGGGTGCTGCCAACGGAAAGGTGCGATAGACGGATCGGGATGACCTTGTTGTTCTTCTCGTCCCACTCGAACAGGTTGGACAAAGAAGCAATCTTGGTAGGGGCGCTCGAGATGTGCGTCCATTTGCCGGTGCCGAGGCTACCGTATATGCCTTCACCGCATGCCCAAGTGTCCGCCACAACCTTGCCTAGGTCACGAGCTGGTGCTACTTGGTCAGAGACGCCTTGGCTGGCAACCTGGGTAGCGTCAACCGTGAAGTATGAATTTGCTCCTCCGGCTGCTATTGAGGTTACCTTGGGAACTAGACTTGTTCCCTGGTAGAGCTTTGTGAAAGGTAGAAGTGACGGAGTGTCAATGGCCGGGGTGTCGACTTGGGTAGAGAACCCTAGCTGGCCGGTCGAGTTGTCTCCAAAAGAGAAGACTCTGCCCTGATCATCGAGAGCAAGCGAATGGTAATCGCCGGCAGCAATCATCTTAATCCTGAAGCCTTTGAGCGCATCGATCTCATACGGTTGATCATATGGTCCTTTCGGGCGGGTGGACCATGTCAAGCCTGGAATGCCCAATTGACCTTTAGAAGGGAAGTCTTGGCTGCTAGATGCTGCAGCAAATACTCGCCCTTTGGATGTCAAAAGTAGTGCGTGTTCCAAACCACTTCTGACATCAATGACCCTCTCGCCCATACCGAGGCCCTTGGGGCTGATCGTGCGGTAGCTGATCGGCGCAGGACCAGACCAAAAGGGAACCCAAGAGCTCTGATCTTCCTTGACACCTGTTTCCTGGTCTTTTTGAGAGACAGGAATTGAATAGACGGAGCCACCAGATGAGAGGGCCAGTATTCTGTCCCGAGAAATAGCGAGCTTAGTGATATCCTTCCCTTTCAGAGTGACCGTTGGTGTAGGCGTCGTGGAAGAGAAGCCAGTGCCCCATTGCACCAGGTCTCCATTCTCTGTGACCGCGGCGCCAAACTCTCTGTCAAGCTTGACATCACGAAGGATCTGCCCGTCAAAGTAAGGAATTCTCCGTGGTGTTTTGACGATAGTCTCGTTCGATTCCGGCGCTACGACCTTCCCCGTGTTGGAGCCCCATGCATAGAGGCCTGGGTTCTCCCAGCTCTGTTTGACTTGTATATGTTGTGAGCTGATTAGGCCCCGATTGTCTTCCTTCGACACTGGAGTCTTTCTCTTCTTCTCAAACTCAATCTCGGCCTGCGGAATGATCGGTTCGGGCTTCTTCGTTTCATTGTTGACCAACAGCGGATATGAATAGACTGCAGCAGCAGAAACGGCTCCGATGGCAAATAGGCCTATCAACCTGCCCCCTCTCCGTCGCGGCGCTCCTGAGCTGGCATAGCGCACTGATACTAAGGAAGGCGATGATCGACTCGAGCTTCGTGCCGCTGTCTGCAGAGACGCATGGCGTAGAGCCGCGCGTGAGAGTAACGTCGACATGTTCGCTATATTGAATTTGTCGTATATGTCAGAGAATAGCTCCTCAATTGTCGTCGGAGCTGCGCGGCATCTTTGTCTCGAAGGAGAGGGCTTCTGAGTCGAGCTTTCGAAGTGGTGAGATCACCAGTAAAAGTCTCAGCAAATCGCAAAGCTTCAATTACAAGCACGCCAAACAGCCTGTCTATGGCTGCCAACCTTTACCTCAGCCAGAATGCCCAGGGGTGGTCCATGCACTACTAGTCTACCAACCCCACACCCAACATTAATGCTAGCACTGAAGCCCTTCGGCTAGCATACAAGGCAAAAGGCTTCTAAATACATGCTGCTAAACTACTGAACGTATCTGAGACAGAAGGGACTTTAAACGTGAGCACCTCAATAGTGAGGCCTAAATCTCATATTACGCAGTATTTCCGGAAAGTGGAATATATTTTCTGGAGCCTGAAAACCCTCCTGAGTCTCTGATACCTTGAACACACCGGTTGTATTGCATGGCTTCAACTATTGTCTACACCAACATTCAGGGATGATGGTCCATTATCTATTTTGCCTCACGGTATCAAGATCCCAGAATCGCCCATGCAAAAAGGGCAAGAGCTATGATGCGGTGACAAGTCTCTCGACCTTCCAGTTGCTCTGGTTGCAGGAATCTGCATTCTCAATGGATTCGATACCATTTATAGCTTTGATGGTTCCTGAGCCTGTGTCTTTTGATGCTGCACGGTTAACATGACAACAACAGTATGTTCTGGCCCGTGGCTTCCCACTCTTGTGTCAACTGCCACTTTTGCCTCCACGGAAGTTTCTCCTGAACCAGGCTGATACTTGTCCCTTAGATGCGGTAGGGTTATCTTGTTAGTATCCATCGAGGTTCCTTGGACAACCCAGGGACTCAGCGGAAGATCGCCATGCTTCGAGCTGTTGTCCCTAATCATCGCCCCTAACCTCTCAAGCGTTGGCAAATCATCCTTGGCCCCGAAGACACGTCTAGTAAAACCATCATTCCTTCGGTAAGGAAAAGATGCCCAGGGACCGAGTTGATCCAGGTGGTGAGGTTTCTCCAAACCACACAACAGTGTGAACCAAGCAGTTTTACCATCCAAGCTCTCGACAGCGAAATCCATGATGCCAATAAAGTGATAATCGTTGCCTGATAGAAATCGCTCGCTGTATTCATCCCATAGGTGTAAAGGACAACGTGGAAAGGTGTTTATCTCCAGTGTCGGCTCTGCTTCAAACATGAAGCGAAAGTCGAAAGAATGCCCCATGCGATGTTTGATGACGTCCGAATCTCTTGACAGAACTTTTCGAGGAATGATGATTGTTACGGCTTCTCTGTATGCCATGATCTCTTTCACAGAAAGAAAAATCTGGTCGGTATGATGACGAACAAAACCCCGAGGTGTCTTGAGTAAGCGGATCGCAATGATGCAGTTTGGATGACCTGGCGAGGTGCAATGTAAGTTGAGAAAACTGTCCAGCTCTTCTTCGGCTCCAGTATAACCCAAAGGTGAGTGAATCTGAAAGCCCTTGTTAGAGATGGAGAAGAATGGGTACTCTAAAACAGAACTGTACTCCTTGACTAGGTCCTCGCAGCCTCGAAATTCCGCAGGATTGTGGGCAAACACCCCCCTGAAATGCTTGTCTGGAACTGAAGTCGACCAGGCAAAAAGGCTGAGATCGTCTGTATTGTTTGCAATGGTCTCCTGAAGTCGCAAAAATGCATTATCTCCTTCTCCGTAGATGAGCGGCATATTGACGTCGAAAATACCTAAAAGGCAATAGGCTCGATCTTCGACTCTAGTCGTCACCCTTTCTGCTGCCCATGACATCCTTCTTGCAATGGGGACTGTGTAGACTCGTTCAGAATCTGCCAGTACTTGTCTATCAACACGGGTGATTTCCGAAATTAGGTTTTCAAGAGTAATCTTGGTGCCTCTGAAATTCCAGCTCATGTCATAGATATAGAGTACTGTGGAAGCAATCATTTCCTGCAATGTCCATCCTCTGGTGAACCACTTACAGTGCCTCATGTCGTCAATATCGGAAGTTCGTGGCAGATCTTGTAAGAAAACAACACAGATAAAAGCTTGCTTATACAGTTGATACATCGAGTTTATTGACTCAGTCAACTCAGCACTGCTGCTCTTGTCAATACAACATGTATCAACCCATGCCCAGCCTATGCCCCTCTTGCGAGCCAGGCTACATATACCTTCTATCTTAGCAAATCCTTTCTTTTGCTTGGCTCTTTCTAAGTTTGCCATATCTTCAAAAGTCACCTCGTCATCTTCCCACGTATGTGAAAGGATGTAATAATCAGCCTGGTCAGGACTGTTATAGAGCACGAGGCTGTAAGCGGAATCGGTAGTGGAAGTGTCAATAAGCCACATTTTTCACAGTCTCAGTTGGTCTCTAGGACCAAAATATACCAAGAGAATCTTAGAAAAGATATCAGCACAAGCTGTGATGCGGCTATATTGGTCTGCCTAGAAGTTGCTGTTTCCCATAAGCTTCGGAGGCGAGGCTGCCAAAGCTGTGCAGCAGATACCGGGAAATTTGCCTTACGAGAAGAGGTACCAGGCCACGTGCCCAATTACCTATGTGCTGAAGCCTGATTCCTTGCGAAATACTGAGTGTCCAATGGTGCGTCGCCTGATTTCCAGCTATCACAAACCTTGGGATTTAGGAGCTGTCGGTCAATGCATCTAATAGGTTAGCCATCTCATATTGCAGTCACGTTAGGAGCGGATCCTAATTACTTACTTATATGCGTGATGGGAGTAAAGTAGCCATATCTCTCTTTATAGGGACTCGTCCCAGTAGAGTACATCCTCCAGGGCCGTGGTAGATAGGTAGACTAGCAAAAGGAGGCAGGTAGGCTGTAAGCAACTTTGATACAGTTGAAAGTGGTCCAAGCTTCCTTACCGCATGCAAGCTCCCACCACAGTGAGCCCCACAGCACACCCACCTGAATTAGAACTCCAAAAGGCTGTCTTTCAGGACACATCGCGGTGGGCGAAGCAGGGTTGAGAGTCAACCTCTCATCTAAGCATCACAGCACAGGATGTACGAAGACGCATGGTACAATTTTGTACCAGAGTTTGGCCACAAGAGAGGCCCTTCTCAGAATATTGGGCATAGGCGCAAGGAATCGCTGCTCCAACAGCCCAATGTGAGCAGCCGCGTCACCTTAGACTTGGTGGTTGACATCGAGACTGATCACAGTTGCAGGGTATCAGCCAGCCCACAGACACCGCAGAGCCGTTAGACAACCTCTATGAAGACGTCGAGGACCCCGACACCCCTCCCGAAGCTGTGCTCTCCCGAAGAGCCAAGTCCTACTCTGATTTCTACGACATCGTCCGCGAGCATGTGCTTCACGATAGTTCCAAGAGCAGGAGGCGGGGCAGGTCAAGAAGAAACAAGAATTGGGAAGCTCTAGCTCTCCCAGATCCGAAAAATGTCGATGACGTGTCGGAGTTTCCCTCGTTTGATTCCATACAGGATGAACTACTACAGGCTAGTCAACAAGAATACTTGTGGGTGTAACACTCTGTATGGGGCATTAGGGGCAAATGCTAATCGGACAATCGCAGATTGTACTTGGATCAGTTGGCAATGACAGAACGACATCTCGATACTCTGATACAAGATACGAATGGAGCTCTAGAGCTGCTGGCATCGTTGTCAGGATCGTTCCGTGCAGTCGAGGAACAAACCACATCATTCCAGGCCCAGTGCGAGGGCCTCTTAGCCGAGCAAAGACGGCTGGAGAAGCTTGGAGAAGAAGTTGGAACCGACCTGCACTACTATGCGTATCTCGATAATGTTACTAGACGAGTCAATGCCCCTGGAGCTAGCCGTCTCGTTGACGACGATGCGTTTGGTGAGATCCTCGAGAATCTGGATTCGTGCATAGAATTCATGGAGAAGAATGTGAGTCTTTGGTGTCTTCGAACTCTTTGATTTCTTGTCACATCTACGGGCTTTGAATGCTAATGAGTGCAGCCTACCTACCGAGATGCCGAGTCTTACCTTGCACGCTATCAATCTCTGCTGACAAAAGCATTGCACTTGTTGGAAGTTGGATTTACAGGACTTCTGGATAGAGTCTCCTCGGAAGTAGCGAAGCAAATTGCTGCAACGCAATCTGAATCTGCGCGACATGCACTTGCATATGGGCGTTTCGAAGAGATGATGCTAGATTCCTACAACCTGATTCCAAACATCCAAAAGGTCGTACATAGTGCGTATGACCGGATGGGTAACGTTGTCGCGGGTGGGAACTCTGGGATATACTCGAACACGGCCAACAATCTATTTCAAGCCTACATTACGGCTCGAGACAGAGATCTACGACCCATCATTCAACATGATCTTGAAACGCTGAAAAAAGAGTCGAAGGAAGTCTCGATGGAGACAGCTGCGAGAAACTTTGTAAAACAGTGCTTTGAGCGATCATTTAACGAGGCAATGCTGTTCGCCAAGATATTCGCCGTTGAGCCACATTATAGTACCGACCCAAACTCGGCTTTCGTTACGCTCAAGTCTCAGCAAAGGATCATGGTCAACGCAACAAATGTTGTGCCGATTGCAACCAATCTCCAGTCCGCCATGCAATCATCAGACTTAACAACTATCTGCAACATCCTGGGGTGGATCACAAATGAATACCTCCTTTCAGACTACGACGAAGACGAATCACAGTTCACCAGACATTGCCAGGAGCTTGCTGCCAGACTCTTGACCGAGCACTTGTGGACGTTTACGGATGCTTCCTTTGAAGCGGAGATTGCGAAGTCAATATCAAGAGCCCCAGTTGCAGCCGATTCTCTGAAGATTGGTCCTGTTGAAGGTGGTGTCGCTTCTTCCAATGCATATCCAATAGTGAAGCGCGCTCTCGAGTTGCTCATTATGTTTGATCAAGCAATGCCTAAGGAACGATGTGTAAGTTTATTCTAAATGCCGATGTTGTCCCCTGCATCTACTAATCAACCGATCACGAACAGCAACGAAACAGTCCTGTCGTTTTCAAAATTGTAAAAGAGACTATACAGGCTGTCCATCGTGCCGTGGCACAAATCAAATCAAGCAAAATGGGCACAGATTCCGATCTGTTCATGATCAAGAACCTGCTCATCCTGAAGAACGAGTTGGTATCTCTAGAGATTGGCGATGTCCGAAGTCACGACGCCGATATGCAACACTTTGGACAGATCTGGGAGAACCTGAGCCCACAGAATTTGATCGGCTATTTCAGCAGCTTCATTCCGGGCTCCTTGTGGTCACGGAGTGCCTCTACACCATCCGCAGCCGCCAAGGCTAATGGTCAGGCTGACCAAGATGCAAGTGAGCAGCTGGATGAGCTCCTCCGACAATCTATCTATGGTTTCACTCAGCGATGGGCTACGCTCATCAATGACGCCAGAGGAAAGAAGCTCGGTGCTAAGAACCTGGGCAAAGTCGAGAAGGAGTTGGAAGATATGCTCCAGATGGCGTTCAGTAACCAGCCAGAAGTCATCGCCAAGTTGAAGGAGGCTATCGTCCTCAATGCGCAAGCGCAAAATGAAGCCAAGAACGAAAAGAAGGGAAGCAAAATCACTCGGGTTTAGAGAGTGGCATCATGAGGCGACTTGTCTAGCGAATTGCCTACAATAATAATATTTACCAATGCATAATTCATAATTGTTTGTCTTGGTATCTGTTCTATTGATATATGATATATGGTAGACAGCCTGGAGGCTGACCCGATGTCGGCACCGGCGTTGTTCCCCGATAAGAATTTCCCAGTGAGCACGCAATCAACTGCAAGGGACCCGACAGAAAGGCACAGGGCCCACTTAGATATCTTTGATAGTATCTCAACCTCCATCCACACCATCGGAATTTCCAAGCGCTTCGTTTCTGGACCTTTCCAACCTCGACTCCGCACGAAGAAGCTTCACCGAAGCTGTAACAAGAGCCCAAGTCGCCAATTGACCCGAGATCTCGTCGGGCAACTGACCGGGTCGACCTCCACCACCCGATCAAGCACCCCGAGCAGCGGGGGCGGGGCAGAGCAATGGGCGACTCTGCCGCCGATGTCGAGGGCCACCAGGCCTCAGGCGCTTTGCAGACGGCGAAGGATCTCTTCGCAGGAGCCGCAGGAGGAGTTGCGCAGGTTCTACTAGGTAAGGAGCTTCCGTACTATTCCTCTCAATCCATCATCTTGGACATGCCACTCTCGACAGCTCGTTGGAGGCGGTCAACTTCCTTCGGAGATGAGCGCTAGAGCATGAGGTCGCTCATTGTGCCTTTGTCTTTTTCCATTTGACAGCCGATATCGACAGTCATATACAGCGGTAATAAAGGTCTGCTAACTTCACCAAAGGCCAGCCGTTCGACATTGTCAAAGTCCGCCTCCAGACTTCCACTCAATACCCCAACGCCCTCAGCGCGGCGGCCTCCATCTACAAGAATGAGGGCGCCCTGGCCTTCTACAAGGGCACACTCACCCCTCTACTCGGTATAGGTGCCTGTGTGTCCGTTCAGTTTGGCGGCTTTCACGCCGCGCGGCGCTGGTTCGAGGAGCGCAACGCGGCCGCGGCCGGGACCCCCATCCCCTCCACGCCGACCAGCACCAGCAGCCTGAGCTACGGCCAGTACTACGCGGCGGGCGCGTTCGCCGGCGTGGCCAACTCGGTCATCTCCGGGCCGATCGAGCACGTGCGCATCCGGCTGCAGACGCAGCCGCACGGCGCGGGCAAGCTGTACAACGGGCCGTGGGACTGCGTGCGCAAGCTGGGCGCGCAGGAGGGCTCGCTGCTGCGGGGGCTGTACCGCGGCGAGGCGGTCACGATCTGGCGCGAGGCGCAGGCGTACGGCGTGTGGTTCCTGACCTTCGAGTGGCTGATGAACGCGGACGCGGCGCGCAACAAGGTCGACCGCAAGGACGTGCCCTCGTACAAGGTGGCCTTCTACGGCGGCCTGGCCGGCGAGGCGCTGTGGCTGGCCAGCTACCCCTTCGACGTCGTCAAGAGCAAGATGCAGACGGACGGCTTCGGCGCCGGGCAGAAGTACAAGACGATGCGCGACTGCTTCGCGCAGACGTGGCGCGCTGAGGGGGCGCGCGGGTTCTGGAAGGGCATCGGGCCGACGCTGCTGAGGGCGATGCCCGTCAGCGCGGGCACGTTCGCCGTGGTGGAGATGACGATGCGGGCGATCAACTAGAAACCGTGAGAAGGAAAAGAGGATATCCTATTCCAGGCGTTACAAAGGGGTCCGTCTTAGCTGCAGTTCTACCGGTGCTATGGAAACATCTTCAACAAAAGAGCCATTACGTAGTGAGAGCAACCAGGATATTCAAATCATCAGACGGGTAGATAGATGTATATATGGGCACCTCAAGGTTCTTTCTATAAACAAGAGATCATGCACTTGACCCATGCTTACTCGCTATTCTCCACCCTGCGCTGCAATATATGCCTGGCATTGGCAGGCGTTAGGCTCTCAATTTGGAGATCTTCCAAAAGCTTCTTCGCCTCGGTATTATCAGTGAAGACGCGGTCACTCGCCTGTTTGAGCGAAACGCCCCCTTCCTGGGCTTCTACCGGTAGATTCAAGAGCTTCACGCCATCCCATAGGCTTGCCAAAGCTGCAGACCCGTCGGGGATGTATCGATCAACAAGGGACGCGATAGCATGCACATCTCGGAAGAACTGCGCTGCGCCAAATGTGGTGAAGTTCTGCCGCATCAGGACCTCGCTCCAGAGGCTGTCCTGCAGCTTGTCGAGAGCCTCTCGCCAGATGCGGCGGAACGTAGCCGTGCTGAGGGCTTTGACCAAGAACTCGATGTTCCGCTTCATTATCTAGTAGAAATTAGCATGATTTTCTTTACGAGGTTGTGCCGTGACCCTACCCGTAGAGGCTCATCGAGCTCAGCTGTGATAGCCAATTGGTAAGGATCAACTGGATATGTTAGCAATCCGGCATGTGGCGTAAAAGGATGCAATCGACTCACTAGCCGAAGACTCCTCGTTGATTGTTGTCCATTGTGGCCGCTGTAGATAGGGTCGGAATGCCTTCTGGTGAGATTCGACAATTGCTGCCACTAAAAACTCCTGAGCGGTCTTTCTTCGGGCGCTGTAGGCTGCGATGGTCTCATCGAACAAGACACCATCATCACCATCTTCTTCGTTGCCAACAACAGAAGAAGTACGTTCTCTGACATGATCGTAGCTCATTCCGCCGGCGAGATTGCTCTGATCTTCTGACTTCTTCGCCCTGGCTTGGAGCTGCTCCCATAGAGTGACGAAGAATTCCTCGTTGCTCCAGTCCTTCAGAATATTGATGACATGGTCTGCGCTGCCGTACACTTTGCACAAAGTCTCAAACGCTCCGGTGCCCTCCAAAGCAGCGACCTGATCCGCAGTAATACCATGCAAGGTACGACCTAGTGTTGATGTGATAGAATAATAAGCCTCCAAGGACTCTTTGAGTCGGTCGTGATAAGCGTCGAGAAGCTCAAGCTGAATGTCTATCAGGAAGCGTAATTTGTGAGAAAATCGCCTGACCCGCTCATACTGGCTTGTCACGGATCGCAGCAGGTCAGTAACCCGTACGGCACCGTAAGTCGGCTTTGTTTTGCCTGGACCATTATACTCGTAGTCGATGTTTCTAGCATCCGGTGAGGCCATAATCACCTTGTATCGCTCCAGAGCGAAGTCTTTTTCTGCACTGAGCCATTGGCCGAAGTGCTTGTCTAAAACTTCCGACGCCAGGCCTCCCCACCCTCTTTCTGGATCTCCCCCATCATAGTTGTATCTAGACCGCAGATTCTCGTCAAAGGTCATCAGCTGAGAGAGCAGGCTGCTGAAGAAGGCAGGGTCGTTCAATGCAACAGCTACTGAAGAATCAAGCTTTTCTCTCAGAACCGGAAGGAGGGATGTGATCAGAGCGCAAGTCGGATCCATATATACCATTTTGTCGGATACCGGTGTCTCGTGAAACTTGGAAGCAAGGATAATGCTGAAGTTGTCCCGGAAGAAATCCTCCCATTTTTCTAACAGAGCTAGGAACCATGGGAAACAGTGGGTTCCGATGCTCTGGGGATTGCTGGTCACTTTGTCGCTTAGAAAGTGGAATCGGAACTCCTTGACGAAGATCTGCGCCATGACATCGATGGGTAAGAGGCTGACAGTGATGTCCGAATAGAGCACCTCGGGGACTTGGAGATCCATGAGCTTCTCGAAGCAGTCGCGCCACTCCTGGTCGATATCAGAACGCGGGTCCACCTTTGGCCAGCCTCGCTGGTTGAGGATGGTCTCCAGCTCTGCCCACATAGTCATTTTCATCTCGTCCCACAAGCTTGCCGTGATTTTTGCGACATGGTTGACCAGATGAACGGCCGCCTCGTCCGCAGGGCCCTGCAGCTCCTTCATGTAAATCGACAATTGCTTGAGCCGTGTATATGGCTGCAACGCCTCCTTCGGGCTCTGCGGCAGATGCGACCGCGCCGCCGACCGCAGATCCTCCACATCCTGTAGCAGTACCAAGTATTTGTGCGCGAGGTCGAGCTTCTGTAGCTGTTTCATGGGTTGCTCGAGCCGGCGGATCGCCTCATCTGGAGCGTCCGAGGCAGCCACTATCTGCAGACGGACGTCGATGCTCTGCTGGAGCTTCTGGAACTCGTTGATCTGGCTCAGCAGGGAGCTCTGGCGGTCGCCAGTGGATCGGCGTGCGAGCTCGAGCTCCTTGGTGGCATCGTCGAGCTGAGACTGCAGCTGGCTGCGCTGGACTTCGACATTGGCGAGCAGGCTGTCCAGGTTCTCGAGGTCGGTGGTCGACTGAAGCTTGTCGTCCAGGTAGTCTTCCAGCCTGATGTCGGGTTCCATGGACTGGAACTGTGGGCTGGCGAATGACGCCATTGTGGTTGTGCTTGAGATGTATTTGGTGAGACCACTAGTCGATATATGAGTACTTGTTTTGACGAGAGTGGCCTTCTGTTGTATTTGCAGAGTGTGTTAGAGCTCAATGAGGTATTGTCACGATGTACGCACGTTGACATCTGGCAACATTTGCTGTTGTTCTAGCGAGCTGGGGCACCTCCAGGTGTTCCCTGTTTGGAGCTTTCTTATCGATAAGCCATATCAGTCAGGGCCGGTCCACGGGCTCCAAGGCTACCAGGTACCCAGGTATCCTAGCACTAGGTAGGTGAACCTGCGTACCTACTTCTCAGGTTAACGGTACCTGAGCCTCGATTCGGATTACCTGCATGTAGATACCCAGCAGGATGAATGGTGCATCTGATCCCGTTTCCCAGTCTCTCTCGGATTTCAATGTAGTACATGCACTTTATATCATGTCCGCTTGTCCTGGAATTACACGATCTCCAAATTTCCAATGTGTCTGCAGCATATTTCAAGATCTGAAGTATTATATGCTAACCCCTATACTGTTCAAGCTACGCGAATTTTTCGAGATCTCCATGGGGAAATCCAGTCCTTATTGTTATTCACGGATCCGGCCAGCTTGGCCGAGATGACGAGTTGGGCCTTCAAACAATTCATTAATTGATGGATCCCTTCTCCCCACAAAGAGAGCCCAGGCGCGTCGGAGAGTCTCTTGAGGGAGAAAATAACGACACTTCAGAAATTACAGAGGAAAACGGAGACGCCTAGCCTCGTGTCCAAACCCGAGAGGTTCGAAGCTAGGCGCCAAAATCACAAAACCACGGCTGAACACGACACACTATTTCCACTACGGAACAATGGCTGCAGCTAATGACGCGTGGAAGACCATCAGTGTCCAAGCAATTCAGCCTCATGGAAGACATTGCACTGCAATTCTGTCTCTTGCGGCTTGCCGTGTACTTGGGCGCCATGGGGACGGCCATCATAGGGGCTGGACTCTGCTTAGAGCATGCATACACCCCCACGGTCGATTCTTCCCAGAGTGCCGAAATAGAGCCACAATGACGATCTGGGGTCAGGGGAGAGATGCATGGTGTTCTAAATGAAGCAGTACGAGGTCATTAAAGCTCCACTGGTAGGGCAAGATGTGCGACTACTTACCTAGGAGCCTAGGTATGTCACCCCAGTACTGCCCTGTTCTGTACTGTATGTAACCTGTAAACAGGACAAGCCCGAGAAAAGGCTCAGGGATCTGTGCCTATTTGAGAACTGGCGCCGCGGGGCTGGTTACACAGTCGCTGGCAGTGGCAGCGCCCAGGCACGCCAGCCAGGGCCGAGATGGCGCTTTTCTGGCATATCGGCACCCAATGGGACGCTGTAGGCCTGCGCGAATCAAAGTTCTGCGGTTCCTGTTTTAATTTATTAGCACCACCCGCGACTAGGAGGTGCAGTACGCGAAAGATAGATAGGACGGCATCCCAGCCGGAATAGGGGACATCCTGGCTGGTGTTGGCTCGCCGCCAATGCAACCTCGTAAATTCGTAATGCGTGCACGCATCGCTGTCTGTCTGCTTTCTCTTCGCTCTCCACTCTTCAATTGATCCTGTCCTGTCCCGTCGTGTCTCCAATCTCAGCTCGCACAAGCTGCTATTTTCTACGTCGTTGTCTCTGTGGAAACTGCATGCTTTTCAATGTGTAAGACAGAGCTGTAGAGCCTACGGTATTTTATCTCCGAGTCGCCGACCAACTGCCGCCGGAAGACATGGGCTGGCCATACAAGTTCATCAATCTGTCCGATGCAGAGAAGCACGCCCGGCGGCAGGCCCTTGACAGATATGCCGGCTACGCACAGCTCGCCGCTTTCCTGCCCGTTGCAGTCGTTCTGATCTACAGGCTCGCCATATGGACATTGAAGGCCTTCAAGAGCAGACGGGGCTCCTATGATGTGATTCCTGATTCGCCAGTCCTCAAGGTCCAACGGCGCAGCAGCTACGGCTCGCTCGCGACTCGGGTTCGCAAATCGCAATGGTGGCTCGGCGAGGATGTTTTCTTCCTCGGTCAGGCCTGGGGTCAGAGGGATGAGTGGGTTTTTGGAACAGCTTGGGGCAGTCTGATGCTGCTCTTGTGTGTCCTCCAAACTGGAGATGGTAAGCTAAGCGCCTCTGCACATCGCAATCCCATGTATACCTCAAGTGCTATATGGCCGCGCTCATTCTTCACGAACATGAAATACACCTGCGTTTTGTTTCATTTTTGAGTCTCAAAGACCTGTATGCTAACATGACTAGACTACCTCCATCTCACGAAGCGATTCGGCATGATCGCCGCCTCGCAGTTCCCCATCCAATATCTGCTCTCACTCAAGTCCATCAACCCCTTTGCTTTCGTCTTCAGATCCTCACATGAGCAGCTGAACCGATATCATCGAGTGTTAGGCCGTATCATCTATGGTCTACTGGTCCTGCATGCCACATTTTACCTGAACTACTTTGTCCAGGTCGGCATCCTAGCCCGACGGATAGTTGCCCCCGTTGTTGCGGTCGGAGTCGCTGCCTTCCTCGGAATGACACTCATGAACACGACGGCGCTACGGGCCATCCGCCAGTGGTCTTACCGCCTTTTCTTCATTGTCCATTTGATTGTAGCGTTGTTGCTCCCGCCGCTCCTGATCTTCCACGCAAAGCCTGCCAACTTCTTCATGGCCGAGGCCTTCATTGTCTTTATCGCGGACCTCGTATCCCGAAAGCTGGATACTATCATGTCACACGCAAGTCTGGAGACCATCCCCGGCACCAATCTCATCAAGATCACCGCCTCGGTCCCGTATACCAAGCTCAACAGGTTCCGGGAGCATCCAGGTTCACACATCTACCTAACCATTCCCGCCGCAGCACGCCAAGACACCAATCCGGCATCTGCGTCCTACCTCCTTTTCGAGTTTCTATACAACCCATTCACTGTTGCCGCCGTGGATGAGGAGACGGGCGACCTGACTTTGGTCGCACGACAGCGAAACGGACCGTTAACGCGTGCTCTAGCCAGATTCGCCAACGCGACTCGATCCGGCCCTGTTGTCACCGGCGATGTCAGAGCCAACGAGGGAGGAAAGATACCGCTCGGCATCGAGGGTCCGTATGGTGTGAGTACACGGTTCCCTAATCTCACAGGAGGGGACTTTGACCGGGTCCTGCTGGTGTCCGGCGGCGTCGGCGCGACGTTCACCGTGCCCCTATACCGGGCTCTCGTCCACGATAGCCCGTCCGCAAAGGTGCAGCTGGTGTGGGCTGTGCGTGGTGCCGGAGATGCCACATGGGCTGTGACGGGGCAGAATGCGAAGTCGATCATGGACGACGACAACGTGCAGATCTTCCTGACGGGAGACATGCTCGACCCGCCTGGCACCTCGAGGACAACAAGGTCGTCGGCAGCCTCGACGTCTGATACTGCTGTCGACTCGGAGGTCGAGATGAGCTCCATGTACCGCGACCGTCGACGGAATCGATACACTGCCAGCCATAATCGCAAGCGACCAGATTTAAGAAAAATCGTAGACGATGCGTTCAAGCACGGCAGCGAGGAGCGCGTGGCGGTGCTTTTCTGTGGTCCGGAGGATATGGCGCGGGAACTAAGAGAGTACGTGGGCGCTTGGGTCATGAGAGGTCGGGTGGTGTGGTGGCATAATGAAGCCTTCGGGTGGTGAAAGCTGAGGCGAAGCCCCTTCGAAGGGGAAAGGTCATCGATCACAGCATGGCGTGGGATATTGGGTACATCTGGCGTTTGTAAGGAAGGGGAAACATAGGCATGCATACACGATAGAAGCCTAAGGCACATACCTAGGGTAGAGTAATGGGAGAAACATTGGCACCTGCCTGTCACCTAATGTGGGGGCGAAACCGTCCGAACCCTTATAGGGGTGGTTAAGAGTGAGGGTTATCAACAGGTGGACAGGACGAGATAGTCAGGCCAGAGCAACGAACCAAATCCGCAAACACTATCTAACCCCCCTCAGACACGACGCCTGCCGCAGGCTCAAGGCAGGAGCAACGTCGCAAAGAAATACCCATGATCCGAAAGGAGGGCGCGCAGTAGCACAGGTCCCTGTATACAAGAACCTGTGGCTGGGCGTTGAGAAGAAACTTCCGCCGTTTCTTTTTGCCCTTTTCCCTGTCTTCGCTGTGTTATTCGGTGATCTTGTGAGGGTATCGCGAGTTTACATCTAGACCTGGAGGCGGCGAGTTCGAATCCTGCCCAAGCCCCTCTTTGCCTGTCCTGCCCAACTTTCCTTTTCGTTTTTTTTTCGACCTCTTTCCCCTAGTATCCCTCTCGGCTAATATCTAGGAGACGCCAGAGCTTCACACTGCGTTACTTAGATCTTCTGAAGTCGGAAGCAGTTCAGAAATTCGTTTTTCAACCAGTGCCAATTCATGGTGCATTCGAGCTGCTTCCCGAAATGCTGTGCAAAGATCCATGCCGCACACCGGCTCTCTGGAAGGTATATCGTCTCTCACTTCTGGGGAAATGCTTTCGCCGAGCTGCGTGTTAGGAGCTTTGTTCTGGGGCTGCGGTATATTGACGGCTTTCTGATGGTTGGTAACCTCCTCCAGCCCGCCGGGGAGTAGTGATTCGCGTAGTACTTCGTCAAATGTTGTCGCGTAGGCGAAGTTCTTTTTGCTCTGTGCAACAGAGAGCAGATATATGTACAGACACAGCCCCAAAGTAACAGCGTATGTGATGAATATCGCGTGGCTTCCTTCAACTCCTAGTGTTTCATCGAGATTCCGATCCCAGATATATCCAAAGTATACACCCAGTCCAACTAAAAATGAATATACAGACACAGAGAGGAGGTTACTAGGAGCTGAGACAAGAATAACTGCTGGTACTGATGGCAATATCTTGCCAGTGTCGTGTTCATATACAGACAGTTCTTGGTTGCTTCCACCTGATATCCACTCCCTCAATTGTTGAGGGGTGAACAAACGAGTCAGGTTTTGATACTGGCTGCTTGCAGAGTATACGGCCATTATTGCTGTCACTAGGCTGAGGGTGAAGCAGCCTCGTGCAGACCATGGTACGCTACTGAGATTGGGCAAAGCCAGAGCGGTAAGTCCTACCTGCACAAAAATAGCGGACTATGTTGTGTTAGATCAGTAAAGCCTTATTGCCCACAGTCGACTAAAGCTCACCGTGATGGCCGCCATGTTACTTTCATCTTGCATCAGCTTCCTGAAATCTAGAGCAGGGCTGGGATCATCAGAATTCAGGGCATTGAATTCTAGTTTCCATACGTTTACACTACCAAAACAATATACCAACGGACCAAAAAGACCATAGGAGTGAGAGAGATATAGGAGGCTTTTAATTGGCGAGATCAGGGCATAAAATGCTAAGATGGATGCAGGATTGGTTTGAACCAAAATGTCAATCACTTTATAATATGATTCAAGCCTATTTATGAAGGACAAGCTTCGCGCCATGATGTTTGACTTAGAATATCCCATGATCCTCGTCCGAATATGAAGATTGAGATCGAGGGCGATACGTTGAGGTCGAGGTAATCACATCAACAGCGGGCAATTGTTGGGCCGTGAGAAGGGCCACAGCCTTGTGTGGCTATGCCGCCTGTCCATTGCACCTCATTTTGAGTGGTTGGAACCCAAATTCTAGCATATTTGACTGGGTAAACATTGTCTTCGAAATGATCTAGAAATATTCTTCTGCTATCATTTCTTGTGTACTGATAAATTGCCAACGAACGCATAACAAACAGATCCATCTCACAGTGTAGTCTAATCATTCAATGCTAAGATATTCTTAAGAGCCAGAACAATATCTTTGCTCGGACGAGCTATTGAGGTTGTTTTAGTTTGCCACAGATTATATTGAAGGGCATCCTGGATTAAAATGATAACAGCACAACACCCCACCTACAGATTGACTCGTCTTCCCGACTCTAGCAACAATTGCAACACATCACACCTGCCAATGAATCTCAGAAGCGACTGGTCTGTGGATTTCAGATCAAGACATCTCGATTATACACTTCATTTAAATCCTCAGAATGGAGCGTTGTCGGGGCCTCTTACCGTAATCGCGCGGTTAGGCAGCCGTGGAGACTAGCAGGCTTCCGGGTGGCACGCATCTCAGGCAGACAAGAAGGAGTCACGCGTTACAATCTCAACACTGAATCCGGACAAGACCTCGTGTAACTCACTCCTTTGAAGAAATTCAAAGCCGCGCGGCTGTGATGTCGACGGTCCGGATCCTCTGGATCCGGGAAGTTGTGTCGCGAACCATCAAGCCGGGCAATTCAATCGCACCATCCAGGACCATATTTCGACAAGGGTCAGGTGCGCCCGTGCCGGGGTATGATGAGCATAGCCGTCTTTACGACTCTTGGCCGTTTGTTCGATATGGGCATCCGCTCTTGATGGACGGAACCCGCAGAGCTTCGAAAGCTGGGAGACAAGGCATATCCTGAAACGATGAATAGGATCGAGCGGTCGCAATACTAGATTTTGCGTGGAAGAAGTCTTCCATCTCTGAAGTTATCATTCGTACCAAGTGACTCAATGAACGAAGCACAGTCCAGAGTTGGTAGACGGATGACTGGTTGCGTTTCCCCGTTGAGAGTACCTCGGTCAACGGCCGGTGTGACATCAATACGAAGTTTGGAACGGACGTTTGGTTTTCTTTGCTCAATGCCTCCCGTGTCAACCTAGAGAGATATGGCCATGTCATAACCACCAATGGGAGCAAGTGACTCACGGGGTGCCTGCTGCCTGAGTTGGTGGGGGCCGGAAAGGCACAGTTCGCGCTTCTTTACAACCATCAAGTCTGTTTATGCTTAATGCATTCCGTTCTCATCGTTGGGATCTCTGGTGGAAGAGGCTGGGATGCAAGTCATGGATTCCGAATGCCGTCATGTGATGCAGCTTCTGATATCCTCCCTTGATGCAATGCCTGATTGCTGCCTACTGCCCACCAGATTACGGGAATGTTCAGGGGTGATGTTTTATTTCCACAAGATCATTCTCTAGCCTCTGCCTTGCCAATGCTCTTCTGTCCATTTATATATGAGATGGAGCTCTTGTACTTCACGACTTCAGGCAATTGGGATTGCAAATCTTGAGCGTAAACCGTATTCTTGGCACCAAGTCTTGTACTATGGCCGCCGAGGAGCGAGTTCCCGACATCAGCATGATGTCGTTGGAGGAAGAGGATGACGATGAAAACGTTAGTGACGGATCTGACCAGGATGGTGATGACGAGGATGATACTGAAGATGTTGAGACGAGCGAGGGCGCAAGAATCACGGACCATCTCCTACGACAACTGAGAGATACCATCAGCCAAGAACATGGGAAGGCCACCTTCGTTTGTGGGGGTGTAGTCCCCATCGTCGACAACAAGTCGCTCTCAGATATCGCGAGTGACACGTCCGACTTGAATCCATGTGCCTGCCCTCCGATCACCATTCGTTGGGATCCATCTGGCCGTGGTGAGGGAGTGCTTGCCAAAGAGACTAAGCTCGCCTTCCCATTGGCTGATGGGGCTGAGAGGAACCTTGAACGTCTCATCAGAGATTGCCAGCCAGCAACTTCGGGGAAAGGAGGAGAGGGTGTTTATGATGAGGGTTACCGAAAGGCTCTCCAGATGAATCCAGAAGCCTTCTCGGTCAACTTCAACCCATATGACCTTGGTATCATCGACACAATTGCACAGGTCTTGCTTCCCAGCATAATCGATTCAAGAAAATGTCGCGCTGTCAGGGCTGAGTTGTACAAACTCAATGTATGATAACATATATGATCCCCAGTACTTAATAATCAGAGAACTTACCCCAGCAGATCTACTCTGGCCCTCAGGGCAAATTCAGGGCCCATGTGGATACACCTCGATTCAACATGCATTTTGGAACCCTTGTTATCTGTCTGCCTGTCGAGCACGAAGGTGGCCGCTTCCAGGTCCGCCACAAGGAGAAGGAGATGACCTTTGACTGGGGTACGGCCAGAAACGATAGGGATCACGCGTCAATTCGCTGGACGGCCTTTTATAGCGACTGCGAGCATGAAGTACGCGAGGTCTTTTCAGGTCACCGGGTCACCTTGACGTACAACTTGTACGCAGCGCGCGGAAACGGTGTGATGGCAGGCAACTCTCCCACAATGGATCCAGCGCACCTACCATTGTGCCAATTCATTGAAACAATG
This sequence comes from Phaeoacremonium minimum UCRPA7, assembly GCF_000392275.1. Taxonomy (NCBI): domain Eukaryota; kingdom Fungi; phylum Ascomycota; class Sordariomycetes; order Togniniales; family Togniniaceae; genus Phaeoacremonium; species Phaeoacremonium minimum. The sequence goes on from NW_006921378.1 coordinate 50,722, forward strand.
CTGGGGGTAGACAAATTTATGACACAAGGTAAGGCATCACACTCTACAACCAATGTCGAATTAATATCAACACTCGAGGTACATAGGCGGTTACCTGGGATTCTTCTGTGCTCATGCCTACGGCCACACCAATGTTGAGCAGGCTATGCTACCTCACGCATTGAAGGGGCTTGACATGGTCGTCTGGGAGACTTTCACGGCCCTAGGTCTGTTTGCAGAAATACGACCCGTTGCCTTTGTTGGCCCTGGAAGGTCCGCCGCTATCGTGGGCAACAGCTTTCCTCTCCTGGTGAGCGACGAAGAGGTAGACGATGAGGGTGATGAGGGGGTAGAGGAGAAGTTGAAGTTTTTACAGGAAGATTGGATCAAAGAGGATACAGACATGACGAACGTTTCGTTTGATCGAATTACCTGGTTGACGAGGCCTTCAAACAAGGAGCTGCAAGCTGTTTATATTGCTGTAAGTTCCCTCATCATCCTCATTTTCACTTGGTTTGGTGGTATCTTCAGTCATACCGTCCATACATGAGCCTTAATCTGACTGGCAACAGCAAGGAGATGAGGCATCTACTGGGACTATTTACTCTTTTTGTGCTATTGTGGTGAAAGTCCCTTCTTACGGCAGGCGGGCGGGAGAGAAAGAGTCCGACGAGGAATCTGATTAGCCCTTTCACACGCAGGTGATTGAAGGAACCCATCGGGATACTACGAACGCATTGGCAATTTGTTTTATTTCTACTTTATATATCTGCCGGACCTCCCCTCCATTTTAAGATTGACGAATGCTTTAAGATAGACTAGTTGTCGACTTAAGATACCGACAGAATATTTGCGACAGAGGGCCAGATTAGTTTGTGGCTTTAAACATCATAATATATTGGCGTCAACTGCAAATAACATTATGCAGCATCGAGTACTGAGTCACTGGCAATTCTCATGCTATCATTCCCAACCATGACGATGACGAGTAGCTCTGAGGCAAACCATACTGAATCCGTCACAGTATCATTTCGTTTCGTACATACATACAGCATACAAACCACCAACGCCATCAAACCCCAAGTAACAAATTTCAAGGTTATTTCTGGAGACTCAGGCTCCAATTCTAATCGGTCCGCTTCTTGGGCTCTGCGTGATCACCATTCGGCTCGGCCTCTTTGCCCTTGCCGGCACTAGGCGCTGTGACCTCGTCGCCTACATCTGCCTCATCCCAGGCATCGATCGCATTCTCATCCCAGTTGTCAACTTCCTCCTCCAGCGACCTGCCGCCATCCGCGGCACCCGACGCTTCCGTGATGCCGGACTCCTGCGGTCCGACGCCCTCGCCGAGCTCTAGATCCTCGGTGCCTTCCTCACCGGGGACCGCCTGGTAGTTCCTGCGGACACGCTTGCGCTCCAGCATGCGGGTGTGGTACCAGCTGCACAGGCCCAGGCCGCCGAGACTGCCGACGACATTGGCGATGATGTCAAAGAGGTCAAAGTCGCGGCCGTTGGGCAGGAAGCCCTGCAGAAACTCGGAGCCGACGCCGAGGATGAGTGTGCAGACGACTAGAGTCAGGTTGAGGGTGCGCCGGCGGTTGGTGTCGAGGATCCAGTAGAAGACGACGGTCAGTGCGAAGAACGTCAGGAGATGTAGCACCTTGTCGTTCACGTAGAGGTCGAGCTGTAGCGAGGTGAGGCCCGCATAGCCGGCGAGGAGGAGCAGGAGAAAGAAGACTCCTGGGAAGAACACGATATCAGCGAGGTTGCTTCTCGACAGCTCTGCGGCTGCCTAGACCGTTGGAGCGCAGGCCGAAGCTTGAACAAGTTGACGTGATTGCTACTTACCGGCAAAGGGAAGTCTTATCCTCATGATGTGAGTGTGGCTTGTGCTTGGATACAAATGCTTGAGGTTAGAGAAGACCGCGGAGGATCTCCGTCATTGTGATCTTGTTTCAGGCGTGCACAGCTGGCGCATTCAACGTGGTGTGAAGTGAGCTGTGTTGGAGTTCAGAGCGCCGGGTGGCTGAAGCTCCTCTTTGAGCCGCTGGCTTCAAGAGCTCCACTGTTGCGGTGGTGGACCGATTGCCTAACAGGTTACGTAGACAGCGCCCCCCAGAGGCGCCCCAGTGCAGTGGCTCACAAGCGGTTTGGGGAGGTGGGGGAGCTGTGGCTGGAGGGATGGTGCTCTGGGATTGGTGCAACGCCAGCCTACCCCTGATCCATGGCACGCCAGCTATGTCATTTGAAGGAAGGGGTTTTTAAAGCATGTACAGGACAAAATCGATAAGTGACAGGCAATCTTTTGTTTATATGTTTATTGCAAAGCACATGGAGGTGGCAATGTTATAGATCAAGATTGTCAATAGGCGGCGTGTCAAAGCACAATTGCCAGCAGAGAACCCCACTCAGCAGTCATTGAATGTCAGGTTTCCCCAGATATCAAGAAGCTCGGATGCTTGATATCGATCAGTTTCTGCATGGACATCATTTATTCGTGGACCCCTTGGACATTTCTTAGTGTCATTCTTGTATTGCAAACAATGAGAATACATCCAAAATAGGAACCATAAGAGTTAACACACTGCAAGACGCTGTCTATCCTGGCTGAATACTACGTCTCGATAGAGACGGCCTGCTGAGTCAGCTGTGCCACCTGAGAACTCACGTGCCGTATCTGTCGGATGCCACGAGGCGGGTGGTCAGCGGTACTTTGCCGTTGAGTCAATTTCTCAGTGATGAGGTATCATAAATTGAGTGCAATCAATGCGCAAATTATCCCTAGATAAAGGAGGATTATTAGAATCATAGTAGACAAATTTGCATCGCGAATTAGATATCCTAGCGCTGAGCGCTGGTGTCTTAAGGGGTGTCCGCAAAGGTACCGTCTCCCTCGCCAAAACCGGAGAACCGGCGCAACCAAGCAGGAAAACTCCCTGCCCAGAAACGGCAGTGCCAGACTCCCAAATCAACCTCACGGAACCACCTCACGCAAGTCGCGCCTCACGGTATTCATCGCGGTGCCCCCACAACCATCTCGTTTGGGCTCAAAACCGGTGCATCATCTCTACAGATTGCGCTCTTTCTTCCCATGTGCGTCTAGCATCACGGTTCGCCCGGGAGCCGGCTGAACTCGAGCGCATTTTCTGGGGCGCATGGGTGACGGCGGCGCTCCGACTGTCCATCCACCAGGAGCTCAAAATGTCCTTCAACATCAGTCAAAATGGATGGCCACCGCCCGCTGCACACTCCTATACCGCCAGCAAGATGAATCAGCTCGTTGATGATGGTTCGGCGCGAACCCAGACCCCCGTCGACAATGCCATGACGTTGATGCCTGAGGCATCAGATATCGAACTCGAGAACCGTCGAGCCCAATTCGCGGAACTCTATCGCAAAAGCGAATCCAAGATTGCCCTGCTATTCGCCGAGGATGGCAGCTACAATCGAGCCGCGATAGAATCGTTTAAACGACCGCGACCCGACGCTGAGTCCCTGCTTCCTCCCACTACCGACCACGCGCCGATTCAGGAGCCGCCCCTAAAAAAGGCTAAGCGGGTCATCGATGAAGACGACTACGGTGACGATGATGAAGACGAGGAGGAAGAAGAAGAAACACAACCTTCTCCGCTGAAAGCGAAGAGTGCTAGTGTTGCTGCCGCCAAGACTTTGCTGTCCCCATCCAAATCTGGAAGCTCTCCAGTCCAATCCATCTCCTCCCCTGGGAAATCAGGCGACAAGTCAAAGGATGATGGATCGCAAGGACAAGCCAAGTCGTCCGAGGATGCGCGTAAGGCATTGGAGGAAGCACGCAATGCCACCGAAGAGGCGGCGAAGCGCAGCTTCCACACCCTCTTTTACACACTCGAGAATGATCGAACAGCCATGCTAGAGCAACAACAACTTGAGGAGTCAGAGAAGCAGCTCCAGGCTGAAATGGATAAGAACGGCGGCAACAGCGCGAACAACGGACCAGGACAGAATCATGGCTCGTTAAGCAACGCGAATCTCGGCGCGTCAAGCCTCACACTAAAACATCTTATTGCAAGAATCGATATGAAGCGTAGCCAGGTGCGCGCATCCGACGCGGAATTGCGCTCGCTCATGAATGAAGTGCGAAAGAATCGCTCTAAATGGGCGAGCGAGGAGAATGTCGGACAGGAAGAATTATACGAAGCTTTGGAGAAGGTGCTTAGCGAATTGAAAGCGCATACCGAGTATTCCACTCCTTTCTTGCAAAGGGTGAATAAGAGGGATGCGCCTGATTACTACAACAGTAAGTTTGCTCATGTTTAAATATTGGAGAAGCGATTCTAACATACAGCAGTCATCAAACAGCCAATGGACTTGGGCTCGATGACGAAGAAGCTCAAAGGGCTGCAATACAAGTCAAAGGCTGAATTTGTCACTGACTTGAATCTCATATGGGACAACTGTTTGAGATACAATCAGGACATGACCAACCATCTTAGGCGAATGGCTAACGGCATGCGCAAGGAGGCCGAGAAGCTTATTCCCTTGATTCCCGACCTCGTTGTTAGACCCCGTGCAGAAGTGGAAGCCGAAGAACGGCGAAAGCAGAATGGAGGCGATGACGATGGCGGAGACGATAGTGACGACGAGCCGATCATGTCTTCCCGGGGTCGCAAGACCGGGGCTAAAGGCACTGGTACCAAGTCAAGAAAAGCACCATCAGACCAAAAGGAAGACACCCCAAACGTTGAGCAGAAGCCATTACTGCAATTGAACGGCCTTTTGGCCAAGTCTCACCGGGAAGGTTCTGAACTGGGAGACGGGAGCAATGGCTTCGCTACCCCTCCAATCGGCTCCATCACGCCGAGTGGTTTGAATGGTCAATCTGGCATTGGAAGTAATGCAGATGCGATGGACATCGACGGCCCCTCATTAAATGGAATGGCTCTCAACCAAGCCCTGGGCGAGGCTGTAGAGCAAGAATTCGAAGATGAGGAATACAAGATATGGAAACAGGTCACAAAGAAGGATCGTGCACTTGTCGCAAAGGACAGGTTCCAGCTCTTCAAAGGCAACAAATTGAACCTTGAAGAGCCTGCCCTTCTTCGGACCAAGGCCGCAATGCGTCGATATCTCAGAAGTCAAAAGCAAGCGGAGTCAGCAGGTGTCATCATACCAGCAGGCACCGACTCATCTGCCGTTGCAGCCAAAGAGTCCTCTAAGCCGACTGAGACACTTGCAGAAGGTATGGAGGATGAGGAGGAGAAAGTCATCCCAGACTACTACGAGCCACAAAGTCTGATACCTGATATCCCTCCAAAACTGCAGTGGATTGAGGACAGCGAGGGTCAAGTCATCAATCAACATGAAGAGTATCTTCGATTGATACCTGAGGGTCAATTTATCTCTCCAGCAAGCCGACTCACAAAGAAGTTCGACGCGAACATTCGCCAAATGCAGGAAACTCGGAAACTGTGCTCGAAGATCGGCGTCATCAAACAGATGCAGATCCAGACTCAGGTAAGATCCCACACAACCTAGGTTTTATAGCAGCTTTACTCACAAATACTAGGTTTACACCAACCAATTTCCTAAGTACAATCCTGAGCCATTTATAGAGTCCGACATTGAGCCAAATTTCATCTCAGGCGATGGGCCGGTGATGGCTCCGGAACTTTGCAGGTCCGCCATGCAGCGATCCGTTGCCAAGATATTCTATCATGCCGGTTTTGAGGAGCTTCAACCTTCTGCATTGGACACAATTACAGACGTTGCCGCTGATTATTTCGGCAAGCTTGTGAAATCATTCAATGTCTACCATGAGGCTGAGAAGAAGGATGCGGTTGGTGTTTACGCAGAACGTGGGGCGAAATTCCAACCTCGATTCACTCCCGAAGAAGTGCTCCTGCATACTTTGTCCGAAAACGGCCACGACATCGAGTCGCTTGAAAGTTACGCCAAGGATGAAGTTGACCGCCTAAGCACCAAGCTAGGAGTTATTCATGAGCGCATGAAGGCTCATTTGGCCGATCTTCTTCGACCAGCTCTTAACGATGCCGGTCCAGACGGGGCTGGGGCATTCAAGGACGGCAGCGAACAATTCGTTGGAGGCGATTTCGCCGAGGAGCTTGGTGAAGACTTCTTCGGCTTCAAGGCACTTGGGCTTGACAAGGAGATGGGCCTGGACATGATGTCCGTACCTCTACACCTTCTCCAGTCTCGCGTGCGCAGTCAATTCCAGAGTCAGGCCCAAGCAGTCGGCACCGAGACTGCGGACCTCTTCGAGCCTCTTGCACCACCCGATCCAGTCACCAGGGAGAACATTCAAGAACAGATCGGACTGGTCAAGAACTTCTTCCTCGCCAAGCTGCACGCTAATGGTGATCAGCCTCTGGTTGAAGATGAGGACCTTCCCGTGAAGCAACGGCGACCTCGCCCCCGACTTGGCGCGACCGGAAAGATTGTCTCCCCGCAAAAGCGTCCTCCCAAGGAACAGATTGCGCTGGCCAAGAAGAAGAAGAAGCTTGAATCTGGAGGCTCCCAAGTCACAGATGGAAAAGGCGCTAATGCAACGCCCGAGAAGATATCTCCCTCCAAGAAACTCAAAAGCATTAGTCTTCCCAACGGAGCTGGACCGAGTAATGGTGCAGTGGCTGCGCTTCAGGCACCTGCCATGGAGAGGGTGGAAAGCATGCAAAGCCAGGGCAATGCGAGCCAGACAGATAAAGACGATGCAGTGGGCATGATGAGTCCGGAGAGCATACAACAATAAAAGATTTGCGCTCATCTCCGGAGACAGCGATCCTCCTGCGCAAGGGTGGGGGAAGGGGAGCCGGCGCAACTCCATGCTATCATGATTATTGCATATTTCTGAATCAACTATATATATATTCCTTCGGTGTCGATGGAGACATCACAAGAGCCAGGCATTGCTCTTGAACAAGCATTAGGCTACGATGCTCCTGGTATTCCAGTCTTCCTCAAAAGGCGTTGTCTCTCGATCAAGGCTCTAGGGGTATTACCCCTTGATTTCAGTACTCATGAATCAATATTGTTATCAGCATTCGACACGGGTTTCCTTTGTTATTACGTTTGTATAATTCACTTCTTTCCGCTCCCTTGGCTGGAATGGCAGGCATTTTTGTCGTTACTGTTTCCACCCTCTCTGCGATATTTCTGATGTAAATATACGGCATCAAGCCTTGGCGGCGTTTCTGGACGACTTACATTTTGGGAGGGATGCCAGCTCAAGGGCTTTAGCATTCCTTGTTGAGACGGGCTTCTGTTTTTTCCACTATACGCAAGGAGCATATTTGACGAACGTACATGGTTCGCCGGGCAGCAGACAATTGATGTGTCTCAGACCTGGTCAATGTGACGGATGATGGACAGACAAGCAGCTGCATGATGGTACCGGGATACGAAGAGCCGCCACGTGCAAGTGAGGATCAATGAGGATGTGGCAGTGCAGGCTAACAGGAGCGAGGAGCGCTTGATGTGCTGGAGTGGCACGGCAATGTTGCCATGGATGGATGAGTGGTTGTCATGGAGGAAGGGTCAAGATGTGGAGCAGTGGCGCAAGTGATGAAGATACAGGATGGCGTAGCATGAAGTGTAATGATAGGCTATCCAAGCCGCATTTGACCAAACATCAATTCCGTTGCCCGTGATATGTTGTTGCCTTCGCTATCTGCTCTCAAATCGGCACGTTGGTAGTGCTACAGACCCTAACCGGCAGCAGTTCCGCCTCGACCAAGATCTCTTCTCACTCTCCAGACTCGAGATCCAACCGCTCGCTTCTGACCTCCATGAAGCGTTTCCGTCCAGGGTATCTCAGACTGATCAGCCAATGACTCCTGCTCGTCCTCGGCGTCATCGGACATGTCTTCATCTGTGTCTTCATCCATAACCTCAAGCGACTCATTCTGCTCGCGTTCTTTACTCCTGGCAGAGTGCCCCTGACTGTACCGGTCTTCCACATATGCCCAGGTTGGTGGATCAAACTTGCCCGCAAGCGGAACGATCACGCTGCCATTTTTCCTGGCAGTCTCGATCTTGTTAGGATCGAGTGGTGTTAGGAGTTGTAGCACCTCACGCTGGGTATCGATGCCCCTTATGAGCGCTAAGCCGATATTTTGCGTATACTTAGGGTTCAGCGATACCTCCTGTCGAATGAAAGGAATGCTCTCTGGCGTTCTTGTCACAGATAACTGGTCTAATGTCGGTGAGATATGTCCCTCAGCCTCTTCGAGCTCGCCAACTCCCATTTCAACATCCTGTGAAATTTCATCAGAGCTAATCCCGTGCTTCAAAGCAGTCTGGAACGCCTTGGGATCTTGAATCTCGACAACAGCTATAACTGTGCCATTGATAGCATCTGCTAGGAGGTGTGGCATCAGGTGCGAGCCGTAGCATATGATTCCTGCAATGCCCTGTGATGGTCCCGCGTATTTCACCTCTATTGGAGGTAATGATGTCAATGGCGCGGGATTCCATTGTGTGACTTCACTGGGGTTTCCATCCATGTGGAAGTATGACATGGTCTGCATTGTTCTGAGATGGAGTGCGGTCCTTGATGTGAAGTCGCCCGACTGTGATGGCAGAGTCGAGAAAGCGATAGTTCCGCAGACAGCCTTGAGACCCTCCACTGTGTCTTCAGGGCCATCCTCGGACATGTATATGACTTCAGCGGGATGAATGCTGCGGATAAGCGTTGAGAGGAGCTCGAGGCCTGTCCCTTGCACCCACCCGGGCGTGTTGATCACCAAGGGATGCTTCGCCCGTATCGTAGTTTGGTAGTAGGAGAATAGGTCGAGAACACACTCTCGGTATAGTCCTGTATCAAAGGCTGGGGTAATAGCAGCCAGCGCATGTGATCTTAGCAGCTGGTTGTCTGGTAAGGATGGGTGGCCAAACGAAGGAGAAAGATTGGGCTTATCGAGGCGTGCTAAAGAGATGACTCCAGGAGGCGAGAACTCTGGCTGGCCTGGATCAATATCTAGTATAGCCACGCCTGCCCAGGTTCTCTTCTTTGTTCCGCCGCGGTTCGTTATCAAGCGGTTGGCGAGAATTTTTGAAAATGTTGATTTGCCTGAGGACTTTGGGCCGCAGACTAATATGATGGGCGGTCTCTGATGTTTGGACGAGACCAATGACACGATCTTCTTGTTCCACTCGGCTGGAGACTTGAGGTCTTGCAGCATTGCCCTCTTGGGGCCATCATCAGTGGTGGATAACTGGACAAGACTTTAGCAATAGAAGTAGCGGATATGTTGGCTTTAAGGGGCATACTATTTGAAATGTTCGCTTATGACCACCAGTTGAAGCATCTTCGTCTTCATTCCACAAATTTCCAAACACTGGAGACAATCTCTCCAACTTCCGCAGGTTATCAGCTTGGGGATGTGGAAGTAGTTTGATCGAAGACTCATCAGAGCAGCGAAGCACCGGAAGAGCGTGGCAGTGAGGCGCATGAACCCAATGTACTGTCTCTGACGGATATAGAGTGGCACCTGCGATGGTGGCCTCTCCGCTTTCAACTTGGATGCCGTAACTTCCGAGGATGACCAGACGTTCCCCATCGGGAAGTTTCAGTTGCACGCTGCCATCTGACTTTCTTTGACAGTTCTTTTTGTTGGGGCTGAATGATGAAAGCTGGAGCCGTTTGCTCTTCTCTGGAAGTAATGTACTTTCAAGTGGCACAGACTCAACTCTTTGATCCAATTCTGGAGCTATAGGTAGGGCTGGAACCTCCTCTGCCTTCTGAACTGGCAAAGCCTTATTTCGGCCCCGCTTCACGATAGGAGGCTCTTTAACTTCTTCTGAAACACCTTGCTCATTGACATCAGGCTGTGGCTCTGGCTGTATCGTGCCTTTTCCCTCCAGAAGTTTGCGTCGCAATGCCACAGCACTCATCACTAAGTACGTACATGTTAACTCAATGGGTTTTCTTGACTAGTGGGTGTTCCTTACTTTGAGGTGCCTGGCCGGTGTCAAGCTTTCTCTTTTTGTTGGAGGCCATTATCGCGACCTTCTCACAAACAGGTTACTCAGATAAACCCTTCACAAAAAATGTTGTAATCTTGCCCTGTATATGGAAGACATTGTGACAATATAAGACTTCGTGGAGTCTTGTCCTGTGCGCTGAACCCCCTGCCTCCATCTCACCTTTAACAATAGTCTAGGAACTGGCCCAAGCTGGTTCAAATAAGGTATAGAACTTTTTCCGCCTGCCGCAGTGCTACCGGCCAGTAAAAAGCGCCAATGCCTCTTTAGCTCCGCCGACAACGCGAGCCACATTGACGCGACTAGGGACTGGGGGACCTGGGAGCTCAAAAAAAATTCACTACGCCAAAAGTACCCTTGAAGGAGAGTTCACCATCCGCACTACCCTCACCTCTTTCCGGTCTTTTTTTCCTGGCCGCTTTGGGACAATCACATCCCAGCCCAATTTTAAGCTCACTGCTCCTCCTCCCCGACATACTTCCCACCTCAGTCAAAATTAACGTCACAAAGAAGATCTTCGACTTTGTCGAAGGGATCATGGCGGGGCCTCGGGCGCCTGTGGGCACGCTCGGTGCGCATGTCGCGAGCGCTGCGGCGCTGCGAAGGGAGCAGCGCCAGAACTCGCGGATCTCAAGCAGTGCCCCGGCATCATTCAACAAGAGCAAGGATTTCGCAGGCAGCTCCAGCAGCAGCAGCAGCAGCGACGAGTCAGGGAGCGACAGCGACTCCGATAGCGATATCGATAATGGCGAGACGGCGCTGCAGTTTCAGAACCGGCTCAGCCAGTCCGCTGCGACAAAGATAAACGGCACAAAGACAGCTACAGCGACAACTTCGGCGAAGCCCGCATTCCTTAAGAGCAGAACAAAGGTCGAGGAAGTTGCTGAGAGTCCCGAGAACTCTCCTACAAAAACAAAGTCATCCAAGAAGAAGGCCAAGGAGGAGATTGACGAAACCCCACTCAAGTCTCAAAGTAGGAGGGATGTCATCCAAGAGACACCTACAAAGTCGTTACCCTCAAAGAGCCCCACAGTCAATGGCCTCAAGGGTAGGGTCGAACCCGACTCCGATTCTAGTTCTGAGGAGGATTCATCTGAGGATGAGGAGCCCGCGACGAGACCGGTTGTCAAAGCAGCGGTTCAGGAAGATGATACGTCTTCCTCCGAAGAAAGCGACAGTGATAGCGAGGACGAAAAGGGAGGCGCAAAAGTTGTAACGAAGGAAGCCGAGTCAGAATCCGACTCCGAGTCGAGCGAGGAAGACTCTAAGAGTGACGCCAGCGAAGATCTGGGGTTGGATACAGAGAGTAAGGCTCCGACGGCAAAGGCTGCGGTTCCAGCAAAGAAAACTGTCCAGTCGCATTCGGAATCAAGCTCGGGCGAGTCCGAATCTTCGTCGTCTGATGAGAGTGATAGCGAGAGTGACGAAGAGCAGACACTACCGAAGACATCAAAGCCTCCGGTCAAGCCTGTAAACCCTGCATCAAAAGCAGCGGAAGAGAGCTCGGAATCTGAATCAGGATCTGAGGAGTCTGAGAGCGAGAGTGAGGACGAGAAGCAATCATCGAAGACGGCTTCTCAAGCCATATCGAAGAAGGTCACACAGAGCGTCGAAGGAAGCAGTTCTAGATCGGACGACGAATCCGGCGATGAGAGTAGCTCTGATTCAGGAGATAGTGAGAGCGATGCTACTAGCTCTTCGGGTTCTGATGAGGAATCCGATGTTGAGATGGCGGACGAGTCTTTTGCAATCACTACCAGGACCAATGGAGAGCAGGCACTGGCAACAGCGTATGTACAAATTTCGCCCCTTTTCATTGAGATGTCGCATTCTGACAAAAATCACAGTGGTCAAGTTCCTGAACTGATTGCCCCGGACTTCCACCTGCGTAAGGCTGGAGAGCAAGGCGATGCTGCCGATGTTGCCGAAGTCTTCCGCGATGCTCAACTTAACGGAAAGCAGATCTGGTACTTCACGGCTCCGGCTTCAGCACCAATCACTGCGATCGAGGATATGGAAATCCCACTCGATGACGCTGACGATGGAAAGCCTGTGATGTCGCACAACGGCGTTGATTACTCGATGGCGTTTGACGACGGCTCAGCTCAGAAATCGGTCACCTTGGTTATCCCCAATGCTGCAGGGGATAAGTACACTTCGGGTAAGTCGGCCACATCCTTTTCTTATTGTAGACTAAGTCCTAATCTAGATGTTTCAGTAAACCGGCCAGTCGATCGTGTGATACACTTCCAAAGGACTACGACATTTCTTCCAGGCAACGGAGTCGCAAGCAGCAGTCGTGCTATCGTGCCGGCGACAAAACAGCCCCGTCCCCAGCCTCCGAACCTTAGGGTGCGATTCAATCCGTTAGGAACTCCAAGCGGACCCGTAACGAAGAGCATCCTGAAGGCACCACGGTCACGAAACGAAGATACTGTAATGACCGAGGCGCCAAGAGCCTCTGTTTCAACGCCTCAGTCAGACTCAAAGAAGAAGAGGAAGCACGCAGACGAGGACGAAGAGGCCGCGTCCCAGGATACGGCCAAGACCAACAAGTCTGAGAAGAAGAAAGCCAAGAAGTTGCGCCTGGAAGAGGAGGCCGCGTCATCGCAGCTGAGGAGGAAGTCTACAACGCCTATTCCGCCGCCTGTCATCAATGGAGTCTTTCCGTCTTCTGCAAAGGCACCCGCCAAGCAGACACCGGTACTTCCACCAACTCCTAAATTGGCTACCAAACCATCGAATGGAACCAATAGAGCTCCAGCATCATCACCCCCTCCGACCAAAGTGAAGTCGGAACAGACCACATCATCCAGAATCGCCAGCTCGCAGCCGGTGAAGTCCTCCACAGCCAGGCAAACGCCCGTCCCTCTGCCGAGTTTCCCAGTGCCTGCCTCAAGCCAGCCTATCAAGGCAGATGGAGAAAAGAAGAAGAGAAAGAGGCACAAGGTCAAGAAAGAAGAATCTGATTGAGCTGTGTGAAACCCATTCAGTACAAGGGCATGATTGAAGAGACACGAAAGCGTAGTGGGATTTGGAAAGGGTGATAATGGAGGGAATTATGACCGGCTCGACTTCATGAATCGGTCTGGCCGGTCAGTCGAGACAAGACGCCAAGCTTGGAACTGATTTCGTGTTGCTATAAGGTGCCACATCTTAAGCACAGTGTCTGACTTATGGCTTGCTCCGCATAAATGCAAGCACAGGAGCCAGTCGAAACTTCCACTCCTAGTAAAGCCTTGCAAGGCTTGGATCAGAGTTGAATTGGTCACAGGGGAGTTGAGGATGCTAAACTTGTGTGAATTATCTGTCTGGTAGCAACGGCGTATTTGGACTTGCTCGGACCCTGCTTGACACAGGCCTATAGAAGCAGCATTGCATATTTGCTCGGTAGGCTCTTCAAGGGCAGTAGTATAGGATGAGATACTCGAATACAGTGAATACCAAAACAAGCCTCCTAGATTGTGCTGTTTCGTGTGGATAGCAGTTATCCTCTTCCGTGACTGTGAGCAGTCCGATCAGCGAGATCGTTCTACGGTAGATAGACTCCGAGGCTCAAAACACCCACATAGTAGTGCCATGCTACGTGTCACTGGAAGGAGGACGGCGTTGCCTATCTACGCAAGCAGTCAAGGTTGTACACACCTGCATCAGATCGACAAGGTGCGGAGCAGGCAGGCAGGTCGTCGAAATTCTCCGACTCCGTACACTAGATCGGCACGGCAAAGACACCATGACCATGCGGCTGAGACCGCCGAGCAAGCCACCACCACGTCTTCGAAAACGGCCGCAAGGGCAAGGCGGCATCGGCGTCCTATAGTCTCTACTCTAAACCAACGTCCTCGGATTGACGTGACTATGATTGGAGGTTGACCGTATTTAACACGATGGCAGAGCATGTCAGCTTGAGTTATGGAAGCATGCAGAGGGAATATCACAATACCACACAGGCAAATGCAAGGTTCAAGACAGGTTCGTGTGACTTTCCCTTAAACGAGGGTGTTTGTTCTTGATTTCTTCTTATTCTCCTTCTCTTCCATTTCATATGACTTCTCATCGTATCCACATACATAACAACGGGGCTGCGTCCGTCTCTTCTATCCATCCCCTCCCTCTTCCCCTCAAACAGCCCACTGGATTAGAGTGCAGCCAACAGCCCGCGGGGGCCTTGGCGTGCCTAAACACACTTCTTCTCGGCAGTGCGTTCGTGCACATTACACGCACGAAATAATTACTTGACCACCAAGTGGATGCTTTCCTCTTTCCCTGTACTTTGCTGTATTTCCCGTCCGTCGTCATGCCAGACCGAAAACCGTCCCATGAAGTTCCCTGCTCTTATGTGTATGTAGTATGGCCGGGGGAGGGTTTGTTCACGAAAAACCCAGTGTGTGTTGCCTCTCCCGGGGAGTTGATGCCCTCCTTTCCAAAAATGATGAACTCCGACACCGTTTTTGGGACACGACTTATTCCCCGCGTGTCACTTTCTCACATATAACGCTTATAGCGAACGCCTGCAAATGCTGGGGGTTGGATGAGTGTGGTAGGTGCTGAAAAAGGGGGCCAGGCAGTACTGGCCCATGCTGAACAAAGAATTACGTCGAAGTTATAAAGGGGTTATTAGCGGATGTGTGGTGGTGAGTTGTAGTAGTAGTAGCAGTAGCGAGAGTATGGGGGGGTCTGTTGTAAAGCGAATGCCTGCGTCGATGGCGAGGGTGGTCACGTCGAACTCGGTATTAAACCTTCGTAAAGCGGAGGGCGTAAGATTATCCTCGCCGATTACACAAGTTCGACGTCGACGCAGTTAGGGGTATCATTAAAAATGCGGTAGCCTGTCGCAAACATGCCGGATGAATCGGGCGTGCCGTTCTCGTCTGGTACGCGATGCTTAGACTCCGCGGCGCAGCTATGGCGCCAGAATCGAATTTGGTTTGGGTGCTCTCGCAGTGAAGCTTGGTGGTTTCGTCAAGTCGGCTGCTCATCGCACCGCTACGGCTTCGGCAAACTCGCTCTCCCGCCGGAGCAAGTCGCCATCCCAAACGCTTCCCTGAGGAACCAACATGTGTCGGTATTCGTCCTCGGGTGTCGATGGGCTCATTAGAGTCGGGCTGGTTGTGCTGGTTCGGCCAGATGAGCTGAAGCTGGAGCTGCTGCCCAAAGTCCACTCATCGCTGTCACCGACGCTCTCCCTCTCGAGAAGCCCGAGACCGTAGCCATCGGCAAATTTGTAGCCGTATTCCTCGTCAAATGGTCTTGGGCGGTCGCCGATCTCGACGTACTCATACTGCCATCGGTTCTTCTTGTCTGGCTGGGGGCGCGGTAGCCACCGTGCCTTTGCAATATAAAAGATTATGCATGAAAGCAGACTTCCAGCAACCAGATCGACTGCGTAATGGTGGTTGAGGTACATGGTAGCCCACCACAGCCAGCCGACGTAAGCAATGAAGAAGCCTCGGAAGCGAGGGAAGCAGAAGCTCAGAAATAGCGCCTCGATTGTCGCAACACCAGCGTGGAGACTGGGGAATGCGCCGAAAGGCATCGGGGCGGTTGTAAAGCTGGTAGTGTACATATCCACTCCGAACATGGCATCAATCCGGGCCAAGCCAGCCGGCGATCCAGGCATGCCATAGTGAGCGGGCTCCAGACCGTTAGCCTTCTCATACCAAGGCGGTGTGCATGGGAAGACGATAGCAATGGTGACACCCAGAGTCGAGAGCCATCCAAATGACTTGGCGAAAATTGGGGTGGTTCCAGGCGCGGCGAAGAGGAACAGAGCCGCAGAGGTCACTGCCGGCCCTCCAAAGTGTCCAATGCCGTAGGGGAACCAGGCAAGCAGATCTAGAACAGGATGCGTATGCTCTGACAGAATATTCGACAGGTTCGCACCGTACATGACGTTCTCCAACGCGGGGAGCACCTTGACCCAGATGTGTGGGCGGTACTCATAGGGGATGAAGCTAGAGCCTCAAATTAGTTCGTGGTCATAGACTGGATGTCCAAGCTTTTTTTTTTCGCTTACCGGCTGCAAAAGAAATATAGGAGGTATACCCAGATGACCATAGACGGCAGGAAAAACTGTCTTGTGGCGGGCATGAGAAGCAAGAAGGTCGTGAGAATAGGCACCACGACCCGCACGACGGTGGGCATGGGAGCAATTGTCATAGAGAAAGCCATGAGGAACGCCAAGATGAAGTACTGGATGTCTAGGAAGTGCCATCTCTGACGCAGAAGCGCACGAACGCCATCTAGAGGGTTGAAGGAGGTCTGTAGCTTCGTGATGTCGGGCTTGTCGTCGTAGGTTGGTCGCGACTTTGTCCGGCTGCGTCTTCGGTTGGGGCGGAAACTCGGGGGGATGGGGTTGAAGCTGGCGAGTTTGAGGGCGCCGGGCCAGTGGAATGGCAGCTTGGGCTTCGCCATGGTGTTGAAGTCTTGCATCGTGAGCGGCGTCTTTCAGGCGGCCGTCGAGATGAGCGGCTGCCCGAGAGAGCAAAGGAGTGAGAGGGAATCGAGGTGGCGCTGCAGGCCACGCGAGTCGGACAAAGGGGGCGGGATGACGATGATGCTATTGTATGACCATGCGCATATTCGCTGCTTGCTCTCGCTGAAGAAGAAGGAGTAGTAGAAAGAAGAATACCGGGGAGAGGTATCAATCTATCTAGCTAGCTATCTATCTGGAAATGTCAGAGGAGGAGGATTATGTTCGTCGTGGGCGGGTTAGTCGGCGATCCAGAAGGAAAGAAGGAGCGTAGGAGAGTGGGAGCGCCGGGTTGTGCGGGAGTCCCAAGCTTCATATGTAAGCGTGCGGCAGTAGCGAGTACTTTAAGGTAGAGGAGAGAGTGTGGGAGTGTGGGAGCCAGGCGAAGCACAGGCCGCCTTTTCCAGACAGCAGCAGCGGCAAACAGCTAACGTTAGTTAGTTACTTGGTGCTAGTCAAGCAGTGCAGGTAACACCACACGCAGCACCAGCAGTGAGAAGTGCAGGTAGGAGGGACAGCGCACCGCCAGACCAAACCGAGAGGATGGATGGTGCAGGGCAGGGCAGGGCAGGGAACAGGCAGGGGGGCAGAATGGCAAACGGATTGGTGAATTGTGCACGAGAGACGAGAGGGAAGCGAGAGAGCGCGCATCCGCATGCAGGGCACCCCAGACAACGCCTAAGAACGAGATGCGACGAGACCAGCAGATCGCTGGGCAAGAGAAATTGCAGCGGGCGGGAGGCCACTCGCGGGTTCTGCGAGTACCCCGAAGGTCTCCAGCCACGTACCGGTACATCCCAATTTACCGCATGCTCATTTTAAATCTTCCTTTTTTTCCTTGAAACCTTTTTCCCACCCTCTTCCAGGATGTCCTCCACCGCGGAAATTGCGTGCAGAGGTACTTTCATCTCTTGGGGCCTGTCCTCCCCGCTTACCTCATCAGGCGTCTGTAGCGCATTCCCGGGCGAGACTAGGTCGTTCTCAGCAATAAAGCGAGAAAGTCCTTTTTTATTCGAGCAACTGCAGGGGGTGTCCTCAGTTTCAAGTCCGTGTTAGCCCGTTGCCTATGCGCCGCTCCCTGGTCACGACTGCTCCATTCCTCATTTCCCAATAGCCCATTACTATGTACCCATTGCACATGGGGACCCAACAACTGGAGCCGTGGAAAGGAAACGGAAACGGAAATGGAAAACGAGCACCAGATCCCAGGCCTAACTCAGTGTTCGGAGTCGCATTGCGCTGCTTGACAGGACTCCATCGCTCCTTCTCTCCCGTCCAGGGATTCATTGGTCGGTTGGTGGCTGCTCATACGGTACCAAGGCTACCTGATACCTATACGACGATGCGATGCGCAGTCAGCAAGCAGGACGATTAACTTGCGCAAGCCACACATCGCAGGGCTGAGCCACGGCCAACCGCGCGCAGCATGCACTTCATCCTTCTGATCGACAGCGAAATAGAGATGCCTAGGTGCCCTGCGCTGTGCAGACTCCACTGCAAGTTGCCTGGGCAGGCCGGCTAATTCGCTCTGGTGACATAAGAATCATGAAGTCGCTAGCTCGACTGGACACTGCGCAAACGCCCCGAGTAACTCGAGAGTCCAGCTCACGGTGAGGCATTCAATTAGCATGCCATTAAGGCCCCCTTCGGCGCGGACGGAATGGGCGGGCGCTTAGTAGACACACCCTCGCCCGCCTGGCTAGAGTCTTTAGCGTATTCTAGTCTAGAGATGTTCGCTTCCCAGGCCGGCGGAGCAGACAGGTCCTGACCTGACCTGACGAACCGTCGATTTACGACCAAGAAGCTAGGCAACTGCATTGTTACTGTAGTCAAGCAATCTGCACTAAACCTACCGATCAATCGTCCGTCACATCGATGGATCCGATCGATGACCTCAGCCATCGAGTGCGTCGCAAGCCAAATGTTGCACGGGAACACGATGTGCATTCTGAATGGGCAAGAAAGCGCTGTCTTCCCGCGCTTGTATTGTATAACTGGGTGCTGGGTAGGGTGTTTCCCCACGGGGGCATTTGCTATGTTGTCATATCGAGTCCTGAGCCGTCCTCAGGAATGACGCTCTCGGTGAGACACAGCAATCGGGCTGCTGCTTGGTTGACTTTGGAAGATGCTTAATCTCAACTCCTCGAGCTTCTTATGTTCTGGAACAGAGGCCATGTCCTCAGTATCAACCTGCTGCTCCCCTGCTCTTATCTCGAATCATTCACAGGTCGTGATAGACGGGCCTGCAACGAGGAAACAGACACTTCCAAAATTGTCACGTCGATCCTCTCAGCCGCCTGCAAACACCTATTCTGCTTGATCTACGTCTTCCCAGAAGCGTGGACAGTACCTATTTTCTACCTCGACTCACTACAGCCACGAACTCGTCATTCGACGGTGACGAATCTGATCATTGAAGTTGCGCCAACCTGGTGCCAGCAGCGACTCGTCAGAGCTGCACGCAGGAGTCGTTGTCGTCAGACATGCAGTGTTGCCGTCAACAGTACTACCGCTTAAGGTTAGCGTTTCTAAGCTTGTGGCTCATTGATCTCTGATGCGACGGAGCCGAGATGCTGGGGCCAGGTACCTCTACATTCTGTGGCCCCCGGGTGCCATCTAATTTTTTTCTCCCCTAGTCGGCTACCGGTAGCTATGGAGAGCAAAAAGCCCCCCAGATGGATACTTCTGAAATTACACTGGGCGTCCAGTCGGAGTCCGGCTTCACCAAGGTCTCACGACATCAGGGGTTTGAGAAGAAATTCATCGGCTGCTCTCATATAACGTCTCCTGTCTATTTTCAAATCCTTACGCGAAATCTCAAGATAGCAAACTCTCAGCGCGCCAGGATGCCGGGTAGGTTGATACTGTCAGCAATTGGCGCGATGTCATCAATGAACCAATGGGATGATCTGTCAGCACATGATGACTTGGATATTATTACAGTCTCTCAAATTTATGGATTTCACATCGTCCGCACGCAAGCGAGAAATCTTGAATGCCTCGGTCCTTCACCAAGGGTTCTGCGAAGAAAACTCTGGGTTCACCGGTCGGCCGGGGCCGGTTGTGCACCGGCGCCGACTTTTGAGCTCGATTCGCATCAAGCAGTTGCAACTCGGGAACTGTGGCGACACACGTAAAAAATTAAAAATTAACTACCCCCGGTTTGATGAACGCCGCATGGTCCCTCACAAGGCCCCTGGTGTATCCCCCCGGGGTTCAAGGTGCATCAGTCCCGCTGCCTCGAGCCGTCTAATGGTGTCGATCGATTCGAGGTTACGCGTCTGCTCAGCTCTCCTGTCTGAGGATGGGCGCAGACGAAATACGCGTACCAGCAGGAGAGCGAGGGCCCAGCAACTTAAAGAGCCTGGCCTCTCGCTAAGGAAACGGGCGTTGTCCCAATGAGCGAGCTGAGGCACGGCGCTGACAGGGCTACGGCACACGGGCGTGCTCACTAGCGCCCTGCCCTGGATGACATGAGAGACGGACAGCACAATTTGGAAGAAACCGTTATTAGGAGCGGAGATGCTTCGAGGCCGAAGCCGACATTGTGCCCGCCACGAGGGAACGCTCTAATTTCTCTGGTGGCAGGCCGGACCACGCCTGGAAGCTTGCGGGGCGAACAAAGCACCCGGGGCGGCCATGCGGTAAAAAAAGAGTAAGGAAAAGGGCGTCGCCCATTAAACCCCAGCGCTGGTTTTGGTCGGGTCATGTACCACGTAGTACAGTCAGTCCGATGCAGTGGGTTTCAAAGATGCGAGGCACCGAGGTCTTGTAAGACCTTTCGATTTTCTTATTCTTTATTAATGTCCTGCTCGTGTAACGAACGCACTTCAGCAGGCCAACAAAGATGAGAACGAATCTCAAGGACTTCTCTACCTCCTTTTCACTGGTGACCTAGCCTCGAGGCTCGACAGGCTGGCTCACTGGGTATTCGAGGTTGTCTCCAGTGGAGGACGTTACGGAAGTTACGGTTACTGGGGGCGGACACCTCTTGGCGCATGCGGGTCAAGTCGGCCTGATTCCACTTTGCAAGGGTCTCGCGCCCACACGCGACCAGAAACCCTTTCCAGCAAGGTCATCACGGTTCGCTTCAATTTTGGGTGAAATAAAACTTTTTCTTTTCTTGTTAGGGTGTTCCTAGGGGTCCGTCTAATTGAGATTATCCTATCCAGAACCAACGCTTACCTAGTATTAAACTCTTTGTCATCAGCGTCCGGCTCTTTGGCCTGGAGCTAAATGAAGCGACGTTGATGAGCGAGAATGGGTAGGTACATTGGTGATTCAGCCTGCAGAGAGGGCTGCAGGTCTCTAACGTTCATTGAAACGCTGTTGGACCACACACCTGCGCACACATCCATCTGATAGTCAGGCAGTTTATGTGTGGAGTGTGGTGGGCGCTCAGGGTCAGGTGTCACACGGCAATCCTCAGACAATAAGGTTATCTGCCGAACGATGTTGCAGCGGCATTTGCTTTGCCAATGAACTTACCTTAACCTCCCAGATGATCCGATTTCTTTTTCTGCAATCATGCAGAGCCGTAACCGTCGAGGTGCAGGGCGGTCAGTGATCAGTGGGCACTGATCCCCATTTCACAGCAACGCATGTGATTTCGAAATGCAGGTGGCCCTAGACCGCTAGAGTTATGGCCAGCAACCGAGAGGAAGTCAGCCAGTCACTGCCAGTCAGCCAGTCAGTTTCAATCGATCAATCAAATCAGAGCGAGACCGAGTTTGGGTCCGTCCCGGTCGTTTGACTGTTTGTCATCCGAGGCTCCCGCCGCCAAGCTATCGGCCACCGTCCTGCTGTACCAATAACCTTAGATCGCGTGGCCCGTCAACGTCTGATTGATCGCGCTTAGTACGGCCGCCAGACTACCAGCTGAGTGTGGTCCAAGTCCGAGGTATCCGAAGACCCTGGCTCTCTAGTAAAGCCCATGTCCTTCCACATTCACATTTTCCCCATTGAGGATTCGCGGGGGCTTCATGATCAAGTGGTAGTGCTGTCGTGAGAAGAGAATCCCCTACTCTAGCAACCGTTCTCATGAGAAGAGCAAGTGTTCGTGAGACTCTAGATGTGTATCTCAGAAGCGCAGCTCGATTGTTACACATGAAAGGGGCCTCGGGTAATTCAATGTTCATCTCTTGGGCTCGAAACGTCCTTCTATCCGCCTCATGGTAGTCTCGGGACTTATTAGCTGTATCGCACTATGCTTATTACCCAGCACTTGAATCTGAACCCTCGGCCGGCCCACCAGAAGGGCTTGAATCTGGACCTAGATTATCGTGGTGCTTGAGGGTCGTGGAATCCAACAGCCTGACCGCAGTGGAGGTACCAATGTCGTACCATCATCTTCACAGGTACTTCGCTATGCTTATTACCGTCCCATGCCGGCTCGCAGTGAGTTCCGACACCGAGACAGCCAATCTCGGCCTCTACGGATGATCCGTGCTATAGCATAGCTTCCGGCCTATGGCGATCTGAAAATTGCCAACTTGTGCCACACCCATCCCCCTTTTCGTCTGAAAGAGCTGTTGCACTGGCGGACAAAGAACCCCAGGCCAGACCCGACCGTCCGAGTCTCAGCCTTACCAGTGATTCGCCTTGCCACTGTCCTTACCAGTACGGCGGGTGAGCTCCTCCTACTGGCGGTATAAGCGGGTGTTCCCGACTGGGGAACACATATCAAAGTGGATGGGGCAATCTGTCACTCAGATGAACTACACCTCCGCTAGGGTAAATAAACGGTATTTTAGCAAAGTGAATATACCAGAAACTCAGGGTTGGGAATACTTGATGGGCTTCGAAGATTCTGTTCATTTCTATAGTCCCCCTGATCTTGACAAAAGTAACAACTCTCTTGTCTGAAAAGTCACGATTCCTACTTAGAATTAACAATTATTACTCTGGCGGAAGTGTAGTAAAAGGGGCAGGGGTGTTGTTCAGTGGTAGGTTTGCCTAAGGCCACATGTACTTCTGTTGGTAAGGATGTTCTTATATCAAATTGTCCAATAAACTAAACCGTCGATATCTGATACCTCAGGCAAGAACGGACATCGTATCGCTTTTAGATGGGGTGCATCAGGAGAGTATCATAGTGGATAGACGACACCCCAAGGACTGCACCAGAATCAAATATCATGATCTTAGTCACAATTGGATCTTGTTATTTCGGCTCTTATCTTTCAATAGGCTTGCCTACTTGTTACTCTTCTCCGCCCGTTTTACATGAGTCGATTTTACTAAGGACAGCTGCACCCTTGATAGGAGATGGTCAAATAGGAACCATTGTTGACATGTTTATGAATTTTACGGACTCATGAAGTTAGATTATTCGTTGCTTGAGATGCCCCGAACCTGACAGTGTATATACAATAGAACCTGCCACCCTCACTGATCAATACAGACAGACATATGCGATGGTTCAAGTCTTGATATACTGACGCACTTGTTATGTCTTTCAACGAACACTTTTCATTTCGGGATTTGTATCATGGTCGTCATAGTTTTTCGTTTATTGTCCTATCGTAACGCTCTTGTCATGTAAAAAGTAGAAAACCCCAGATTGCTATAAACTCGTTCCCATCTTGCCTTGACGTCTCCGCATCAATATTTCAACAATGGATATCATGGAGCCACTCCGACCCTCTAAGCCACAACTTTCACATGCTACATATGCGAAAATTCAAACGACTTCCTCTCCGTCCTGTGCCTTTTCTCAAAGCCCAGTTCCTAGTAGATGAGCTCTTGGCTTGGCTCCTCCTGACATTTCATACCCGACCTGCCCTGCAGGTGCGGCACAATTTATCTTCGGCTGCCCGCGCCGGTCCACAGCCCCTTTGACGTCTCGACCACACGGTTCGCCGCGCTGCCTGGCCGGAGGCTCGCAGGCACCTGAGACGAGGCCAGCGGCGGCGCATCGTCCATAGTGATGTCGCCGCTGCCGGCCTGGGTGCCGTATCCGGAGTCCTGGCCCACGCTGCCTCCGCTGCTGGCCATGCTGACGCCACTGTCGTCCTTTCGCGTCGTCGGGGCCCCGCCGCCGCCGCCGCCATTGTTGTTGTTACCGCCCTGGCGGCTGCGGTCGGGCTCCTTGCTGCGCGCGCCGTCCATGAGGCCCGCCAGCTGGCCCTCGCGCAGCTTGTTGATGGCGCGGACGGTGTCGATGGCGGCGTGCAGTGTGCGGCGGGCGTTGAAGTTCTTCTTGACCGTGGGCAGCAGGTTGGCGCCCTTGTCGCCGGCCTCGCCGCCGCGGTAGCCCGCGACGAAGGGGTGCTGCAGCGACTCGTGCGCGGTCATGCGCTTGCCCGGGTCGATGGTCAGGCAGCGGCGGATGAAGTCCTTTGCGGCGTCGGACACGCCGCGCCAGTACTCGACGGGCGTGAAGCTGTAGTCGGCGTTCAGGATGGCCTGCATCTCCTCAAAGTCGCTGTCCCGGTCGAAGGGCGTGTACCCGCACAGCAGGAAGTACGTGATGACGCCGAGCGCCCACAGGTCGACCGGCTTGCCGTGGCCCGTCTTCTTGAAGATCTCGGGCGCCATGTAGCCCGGCGTGCCGCACGTCGTGGTCAGCACGTGGAACTGCTCCTCGTCCATAATGCGCGAGAGGCCAAAGTCGGCAATCAGCAGGTCGGCGTTGTCCTCGGGCGTGCGGAACAGCAGGTTCTCGGGCTTGAGGTCGCGGTGTACAATGCCGTGGTCGTGCAGGTAGGCCACGGCCGACAACGTCGCGCGGATCAGGTCCGCTGCGTCCGATTCGTAGTATGAGCCCTTGCGGCAGATGCGATCGAACAGCTCTCCGCCCAGTGCCAGGTCCGTAACCAGGTACAGGTTGTTCATCGTCTCGAAATAGTCGACCAGCGTCAGGATGTTCTGGTGGCCCATGGACACCTTCTTGAGCACGGCGATCTCATTCCGGACCTAGAACCGGCGGGCACACAGCGTTAGCATTTACTATACATTGCCAAGCCTGTCACCGTGGAAGCTTGTATTTGTAGCCATCCAGGCGATGATGTAGATAAGGAGAGCGTGGCGGCCTACCATGTGTTCTCGCCCAGCCATCAGCCTTTTGTTGATCACCTTGGCAGCATAGTACCGCCCGGTATCAATGTGTACACATTCTTTGACAACAGAGTATGAGCCTGCACCCAGTGTCTTGCCGACCTTGTATCTACATGGTTGTATCTGGGGGTTTGGACGGCCATCGGCGCTGGCCACCTGTGCTGTGGCGGCCATGGTTGGAGGGCGGTGGTGAAAGGCGGGTGAGCGACCCTCGTAAGTCCTGCCCCGCAGTTAATGTTGATGGCGGTGTCCGACAAATCGAGTCTTTCAGGCTTGTCGACGATGCTTGTCTTGGTTTGAGCGTACAAATCTGGCGTGTTCTCTTAAGGGTAATAACGAGCGACGTGATGAGAACAAAGTTGATCGGAGGTTTGGGCGATGACAGTAAGCGTTGGTAGTGGAGGTCGCCTCAAAACTGGCCTAAGCAGGAAGAGGGCCTTCTCCTGGAGGTTTGGGCCGATAAGGATGCTTATCGGATTTGGTCCAACTGAGACAGGTGGGTGGTTGTTGTATCTGATAAATTGTTTGGAACGATTCAGGAACAGTGAGGCCAGATTATCAAGAGTTCATACAGATTCAACAATGTTCTCTAGACACAAGAAAAGAAACTCTCTTTCAGGGTCCAGAGTGTGGGAAGGGGTTCTTGTGGGTGGAAGGTGGGTGGGCGACTTGCATTGTCAGCCGCGAAAATGGAATTCAGCTGCCCCTCCTTCAAAAGAACCAATTAAAGTGCCACTCCCAAGAGTTACACCATATCACTCGAACAAGGAGATGGGCTCGTATGATCAGTGTAGTCTTTGCTGACATTGGACAGCTTTGTGGCAATCCAAAATTAGATGATAACACACCTCATCGTGGGAAAAGATGAGGAGCAGGTAGGCAGTTGTAGATAATTGCCACCCAGACCGGACCGACAATCATAACCATTCAAGCTTTCTTCAACCATTTGGGTCTGTCAATATTGCGTAGTTATGACGATCTGTAAATACGACGATCCTTCTTCACAAGCTTCAGTAACCACCACTTCCACCCTTGCGAGAGGCTTTTTTGGAGCTCTGATGCTTCTTTTCCCTCACTCTGTTTGAATGAAACGTTTTCTCACTGAGAGGTACTATTAGTATAGAAGCTCTAGCAAACAAATGGTTGCATTTGACTTACAGCGCTTCATATTTCTTCTTCTTGGCCGGATCCGACTCTCCAGGCACTGCGTCCTTGTAGATCCTCTGCAACTCCTCAAATAGCTTCTGTCGATTCTCGTCCGCGTTTGCAGTTCTGCTTCGTTGAGTCTGTGCCTGGATGGAGATGGAATCGTTGGCCCTCGAGTAATACCGAGACGACCGGACGCTCGCATGCATAAGCTTCGGCAACAGGCCTAGAAGTTCTTTCACAGGCCAAGCCGTGATTGCTTTGGTCTCAGTCCTGTAATACGGTCAATCTTCCCCTTTAAAAGGGTTGACAAAAGGCTGCGTTGGCTAACTTGTTAACGTGCTGACCGCCCGGCCCGCTCGAGCGGGCAAACGTTATGTTTCCTTTCGGTATACTGCTCTCTTGGAATGACCGCTGCCAC
This sequence comes from Phaeoacremonium minimum UCRPA7, assembly GCF_000392275.1. Taxonomy (NCBI): domain Eukaryota; kingdom Fungi; phylum Ascomycota; class Sordariomycetes; order Togniniales; family Togniniaceae; genus Phaeoacremonium; species Phaeoacremonium minimum. The sequence goes on from NW_006921378.1 coordinate 76,776, forward strand.
TGTCTAGCTTCAGCCAGTTCGTCGGGGTCGAAAGATGCATCGTATGCCTCATATCTAGAGGCGGATCTGTAGGAGATCGACGAGAATGGGCGAGATACAAGAACAAGGCTAGATCGGCAGGAACAAGCTGATGCCCGTGACCAAATTGGTCTCAGCATGATGAGTAGAGATTCTCAAGTCGCGCCGACAAGAATGAAAGACCGAGATTGATGTACAATCAAGTTGATAACTGGTTCACCAATGGTCTTAATTGCTCTCGAATCGAGCTTCCGGAGTCCAACATCTCGGCCTAAGTCTCAGAAGTACGGTGAGTGCGTCGATGTTCCATCTCATGATCTGATTTACCCCCTTCAGATCATGCAAATGTTGAAGGGCGATAAACAAGACTTGTCAGTGAAGTCGGTGCGAACTTGGGATGGAAGCTATGACCAGATGAAGGGGTCGGAAGAGCTCGAATGGGCAGGCCAGCTCTGGGGTTGCCAGCCAATAAGAGAGAGGCAAGTTGATTAACCACTCACAGCAGCCCAAAATTTCGTGCGCCCGCCTTAGCTTGGCTTAGCTTAGCTTGGTTGACTGTTGCTGGCCACCACTGACATTTACCGTCTTTGCAGCTCTGCTCTGCTTCTTCTTCTTCTGCCTTACAACCCGCCTTGCCTGTGCGCTCCCACTCATATTCTGATCCTCGGCCGCCAATTGTCAAACAACCCGCAGCCTGACCGCCCAAACATCATATCTCAGGACGACTGTGAAGAGCGACATACAATGCCTTGTTATCATTGACCGCCACTCTCCGCGCCCAAACCCAAACCCACGCTCACAGTCCAACAGCCGGTTGCCTTTCTTGTGCCTTCCCCCCCAGTCGTTGCGCACCTTTCCGAGACAAGGCTGCCTCTCAATGCGCCTGAATCCCGCCTGCTTCTACGACAACGTGCTTCTTTCACCCGCGTTCTGAATGCGTCGCACACCGTTTCCCAGCCTGTAGCCCTTCTCTCCAGCCTTCTAGTGACTGTCGCAAGTCCATCTTTCTCTATAATTGCCTCTCTCGCCCTGCTTCCACCCCCGCACTTGATGACAGAGCCATCTCCCGAAGTCGTGGCTACTGCCGACATCAGCCCCGTCTCACCCAGACCTCATTACAACACTTCACCTTTGGCCCTTCCCTCGATTCAAGACCAAGCAGAGCAGCTAGACGTAAACTCCATCGACCAGCTCACATCCAGAGGGCACACTTCCAACATGGCTGCCGAGCCGAGTCCAGCCGAGCCAGCGCTTGCCGAGATGGTAGACCCCACAATCGCCGGGACTGCTCCCGATGGCGATGAGGATCAGTCTCTAGACGAAAGCATCGCCGATGACGACAGCTTCGATGCTTACGGCGAGGACGCGAATGGAGAGGCGCAAAACAACGCTCCAGGCGCTGACAATGATGACTACGCGAGAATCTTTGATTCTCCTGCGCAAGGAGAGGTTGAGGAAGCGGAACAAGATGTATCAAAGGCAGGAGAATCCATGAATAGTTCCTCGGCATCTGATACTTTACCGCATCAATCTTCCGTGGCGCCAATTACTGGTGATATCTCATCCTCGAGCTTGTCCCATGGAGACGGCGCTCTCGCAAATCCTGCCCCTGCCAACCCCGCCGACACCGCCAGCCTGCCTCAGCCTGCCTCAGCCCCGCTGCCAGATGCGACCCTGGACTCTGCGCCAAGTCAACCCATTCACGCCCAAGCTGAGGCTTCCAGCCCGGAAGACGTCGAAGCTAAGCCTAACGACTCTGAGCCCAAGAACGAAGATGCTGAAATGGAAGATGATGCCACTGCAGTTGACATCCAGAAGCTGGTCGATGATATCACCGCCGCCAGCGCCGCAGCCTCGTCCACTCAACCACCCGCCGAAGCCCCAAGCTCTCTCCAAGACCAAGACCCTCAGTCGTCCCCCATGAGCGTAAATCAGACTTTACTTCCTCCCAGACCCGCATTGACGCAAGAGCCTTCCAATCCTGCCGCCATCCCGTCCGATAACCTGCAGCCTGGGCCCAACGTGCCCCCTTTCTCTCCCACTGGGGCCCCCGTACAAGCTACAGGTCCCATCTCCCAGCCCTCGCCGTATCCTCTCGCCGCTGCTCCAGGTACGGCATCAGCGGCACAAAGCCTACCGCCTCCCCCGGCATCCGGATACAATGCTGCCCCTCCATTTGCATCTTATCCAAACAATGCTCAACCTTATCCAGGTGCAGCGGGAGCTCCTCCCTCTGCGACCCCCAGTTTCGACAATTCTTATAACGTGCAACAAGCCTATGACGCGTTTCTAGCTGACGAACGACGATATATGTCCGAGGCCAAATGGGAACGTTTCCCTGAAGGTTCTCGTATCTTCATTGGTAAGTGTCATGTCGAAATAATTTTCAGCTTTTGCTAATGCTATATTGAAGGAAATCTTTCTCAAGAACGAGTATCCAAAAAGGATGTCTTTGACCTATTTCATAAATACGGTCGTCTTGCCCAGATCTCTTTGAAGTCTGCTTATGGCTTTGTGCAGTATCACAATGTGACAGACGCGCAAGGCGCCATGGAGAATCTTCAGGGTGCTGAGATTCGAGGTCGTAAGATCCGTAAGTAAAATGATAAAGCTTTATGTATTCCATTTGCTGACGAGGGACCAGACCTGGAGTACTCACGCGTACAAAAGAAAAAGGATCGAGATAATTCTCCTGACCGCAAAGGGGTTCGTGATAGGAATCGTGGGACTGACCGCTACGATGGCAGAGATCAGGGCCGCAGGTCAAGAGATGACTATCGCCCCGGTCGTTCGCCATCGCCCCGTCGAGAAGATCGTCGTGGGAGAGATGAAACTTATGGTAGGAATGCCAATGCTCGAACATACGAATCCTATGATCATGGCCGTGGCCGGTCGAGGTCGCCTGAACGTTTTGGCCGACCTGGACCAGATGCGAGCTATCGCCGTCGATCCCCGAGTCCATATGGTCGACCACGCCAAGATACTGAACGACTGGATATTCCCCGACGTTATGGTGAAGAAATCCCTGACGTCCAGTTGTTGCTTATGCAAGAAGTCCAGCGAGATTTCGTTGACTGGGTTCAACGTGCATTCTATGATCGCGGGCTAAAGACAAATGTTATGTTCCTAAACCCCGCTAGAGCTCCAAGAGAGGCTGTCATTCAGAGGCAGGTTCTCGAAGGTGTCCATGCTGTCATCGAACTTGATGTGCGAGCCCAAAGTATTGGGAGGATTCCGCTTCAGGTATTTGATCGCTCTGCCGGCATCAACAACGTCAGGTATGATCAGTACCAAGATCTTGAGCCGACTATTGCAGCAGAGCTGGTCGTCAGAACAAAGAGCCAGGCAGCACCACAGCAACCTCCGGCCTATCCTCCAAACCCCTACGGCCAGCCATATGCTGCGGCAGCTCCGCAGGGCTATCCAAACCACCTACCTCAACGGCCACCCGCCTCAGGTCCTCCAGCACAACCAGACCTTGCAAGTCTTGTTGGTCAGATAGATAACAACGCTCTGCAACAAATTCTTGCCTCTTTGCAGCCGGGACAGCCTCCCATGCATGCTCCAGCCATGCCGCCATCTGCGCACCCTCAAGCAATGGCAAACCCAGCTGCTGTCAATGCCAATTCCCAGATCGACATCAACGCCCTGCTCGGCAACCTCAAGAATGCGGCCGGCACCAACGGACCACCTTCTCAGATGCCGACAGGCCATGAATATGCCGCCGCTGGTTATGCTCAGCCTCCAGGAGGCTCCATGCCACCCACCGGAAACGGTGCTATGCCAGGCGGTGCGGATCCATCTGCCCAAGTCGCGACTATCATGCAGCAGCTTGCCCGTTTCAGACAGTGATCAGACTTGATGCTTTAGATCCCCGCTACTTCCCATAGAATGACGGTATGACATGTTCAAAGGAGAGTTACTTGTACATATATGTGGCTAGAGGAGCGCGTTCGGCGAGTATAGAAGGTCCGTGGGAGAAAGGAAGGAAGCCCGTTGCTTTCGAGTTTAAAATGGCTTGCTTGTGTCTGTAAAATGTAGTTTCAAGCTACAATACAATTTTTTTCAAAGTACTTCGCATACCCAAAGTGAATTGTCGGGTCAACCTACTCTATACTAGCAGTGGTCGCCTAGGGAGCTCGAAGACTCGCAACCTATGGACAATCACTTGAATCAACAGTGAAGACGGTCTGGTAAAACCTTTTGTTGGCTTTCTAGTGGTCGAGATGGGCTCAATGAGCTGCTACAGTACATGTTGTTGTTTTGCCGTCCATCCTCCGCGCCTTATAAAATACAGGTGTAATCTACATTCGTATGCTTGATGCTTCATTTTAAGTGAGCCGAGTCTATGCAAAGGTGAGATGATTTTCACAGCACTGATGACACCTTCCACCGGCCCGTATACACTGGATATAACTCCCCCCTATAGGGCAGAATTTAAACCAACCCCTTTTCAGGCAGCTCAAAGTCGCCATCCTCCGGCCACTCCTCCAGCGGCGTAGTTAAAAGCACCTGGACTCTTCGTAGACGCTCCCCGTCAAGGTCCGCTGTGCCTCTCGCCCTCGTCAGCCCCAGCCAGCGCGTCAGCAGGCCCGCCAGCTCGTCGTCCGACTTGCCCAGCACGTCGATCCCGCGATCCACGCACGCCAGTCTCATCTCGGGCGTGTCGAGGGCCGGCACCCCGCCGCTCTGCAGCAGCAGTGCGTCGTCCTGCGCCAGGAACGCCAGCCGCCTGCGCGCCTTCGCCGCCGCCAGCGGCGCCGGGATGCCCACGCGCTCCCAGAGGTTCGACACGAGGCCCAGGCCGCGCGTGATGTGCCGGGCGACCTGCGTGGCGCTGAGCTCCTCGGACCCCGTGCGGGCGCGCAGCTCGGCCCGCAGCGCGTGGAGGTCGGTGAAGGCGCCGCGCCGCCGCTCCTCCGCCTGCCGCTGCAGCTTGTCGACCTGGCGCGGGATGCGGCACGTGAAGGGCACGGTGCCGGGCAGGGCGAGCACGACGAAGGGGGTGAGTTCCCCGCAGATGAAGAGCAGGATGAGGAAGACCGGTACGCGCCGGATGTCGTGGATCCAGCGCGCGCGGAGGAGCTCTGTCGAGCGGACGAGGCCGACGGGGTGCACCACTGGTGGGGAGGCCACGGAGGATGTGTCTGAGGGCGAGACGGGTGAGTCGGATGGGAGGCCTGAGCCGGAGGTGAGATTGTATAGTAATCGTGTGTTTGTGTATATATTCTTGAGACCGGTCTTGTAGAATGTGAGGTATGCCTTGCCAATAGCGAAGAGGTACGCAACGGTCGACTGGTTGGCCACGCGAATGGGCAGCTCGAGTGGTGGAGGACGGGTCGTGTCGGGCGGGTTGGCGGCGCTCCGGGAGATGATAGGAGCAGTCGTTACCAGAGAAGAGGAGCTGGGAGATTTGCCGGAGCTCGCGATAGTCTTGGACTCTGCTGTTGTTGAGGCAAAGCGCAGCTGGAAAAGGACAAGTCCATGCCGAGGTTGACGATTCCTCGGTCTCACCTCAACTGTGGAGAGTGTTGAGGGCCAGCCTGCGGACAGCTGACATAAGAGAACAGAAGCATGACGAGACTGAAGGAAGGGCTTGCGCAGAACGCGCAATTGAGTAGTTGGCGTCATTGCATGTCTGGTTGTGATATTGAGAGGACGGATACTGGACAACGAGGGCCTACATGAAGGCGTCGGCTTGCTGGCCGAATTTTACGATTTGCTTTTTTCAGCAAGCCCTTGTATTACGTCAATCACCAAGGCCTAGCTTATTGGCCCACTGTTGCTTATTACAATTAGCGTGTCGCTCACTGCGGGGGAATCGCATTTCGATGCTCTAAGGCTCCACAGCTCTCCAGTTTTGCTCCAGATTATTGCCAGATCAAAGTTGATTTCAGTGCATGTAGTCTAAGACATGGTCTATATAGAAGACAAGTTGATAAATATTGCATCTAGTTCAGGAATGCAGTACATTCAATCTCCACGTCCGTTCCAAAAGGCAGTTGGTACACCGCCACGCATGTTCGACACTGTCATGGTGATTTGGGCGTTAGTATACGGGAAAGGTTTCGAGGTAGCCGACGTAGAGCGGCTCTCACCGGCTTGTAGTCCCCCGTGAAGAACTCATCATAGGCCTGGTTCATGGCTGCAAAGTTGTCCATAGTCGTAATGAAGATGTTCATCTTGACGACATTACTGAAGCTGCTCCCTGCCTCTTCGAGAACGGCCCCCAGATTCTTTAGTGCTTGTCGCTGCCACAAGCAATTAGCTTGCCATTATATCAAGTAAGCAATTAACAACTCACGGTTCTGTCAGTGACTGTTCCCTCGACTGGCTTGAAGGTCTCAGGGTCAAGACCAATATTGCCGGAGCAGTAGACCATGCCATTGTATTTGACCGCTTGGGAGAATTGAGGAAGGGGCTTCGGAGCCTTGTCCGTGTAAACTATTTCAGGGCCGGCCATGGTGAGGATGAAGGGATAGAAACGGTTTTCTTAAATCTCGAAGATAACAAGCTACCATCCGATGGCGCCGTGGACCCTTTTATACGGCCCTCTCGCACAGCATGCTGGATATTCGACAACTCCGAGCATACCCGTTCTGATCTACGATAGCCCCGCGGGCTAAACTTCTAATCTTCTCACGCCCTATTGTATTGACGGGGTTTCGATTAGATAGCCCAATTTCAAGGCCCACTGATGCTAATGTACAATGGCTTATCATGGAGATGCAAAAGTTAAACTTCTCGGCTTATCTCGTTTGTCATTGGGGCCAAATCTAGCATAAGCAGCCGAGCAAGCCACTTTCGGACCTTTATGTTTGGGAATAGCGTCGTGCCGTTTGAAGATACCAATCAATGCATCACCCCATTCTTAAAAGAGTTTCCTTGGCTATTCAACTAATGATACAAGATGAGTCCACAGCTACACGGGTAGCTAATAGAACTAGCTCTGGTAACACCTGAATGGAAAGGCGCATCAAAAGAGCTCTATATAACCCATACTCCTATAGAAGCCGATTTGATTAGACCAGATAGCTGCCCAAATAAATCACTACACGATCACATGTCTTTTCATACAATTTAGTCATTCATGAGCGAGAGCAAGTGTCACGATGTTTCCGCAACCGTAGCCGTCCTGCGAAATGGCACATTAACTTTCTTTGTCGCGAATCAGACCCGTGCCCCGTGTAAGCGAACAAAGAACAGTCACCACACCAACAACACGCCAACAAAGAAAACACCTCGATACGCGGTGGACTTGCCGCTTCCGGGATCGAGGTTTTCCCCTTAAAACCAGGTTTACGGAACAAAGATTTGGTAGTCTCATATGAACCGAATGGCCAACCCCTTTCGCCAGCCACAGGTTTCCTCGCCCGTGACAGCTTTCATAGTTGAGCTATTCCGAATAATCCCCGCATCGAAGTCGCAATAATGCCACCTAAACTCAGAAATAGACCCAGAGGCAATGCGGCTGCTGTTTCACCGAACTCGGTGCTCAGAGATTCGCCCGACCACTTACGGTCCCACGAGCCGCTCGTCGAGAACGGCACAGGGCAGAAAAGAGGGAGGCAGATTATCAACGCTCTCCGCGGAGCAGCAGGGCATCTGATGCGCAAAGAAGACTTGGAATTCGACGAGCAGGTGGAGTCTTGGCCGTATCTGTTCTGGCCGCCATTGCCTCAATGGTATATACTCCCATTCAAAAAGCTGGTCACAGTTGATGCAATGGTGCACGACATGAACACCACCGATCGTCTGGAGCAGTTTGCAGTCTCTGGCCTCTTCAGCAACACTCATCGCCCGGATTACGGTGGCAATTTGTTCTACACAAATATGATCATTCCGCTATTTCATACCTATAACACGAAGCCTGCAGAGGGCGAACAGGCAGAGTCCGCGACAGTTTGGTCTTTTCTCCACTACAAGAAAGGCGGAAAGATTAAGCAAGATGATAACGGAGGTTTCGCGAGAGACGAGGAAGACATCACACAAAAGGTGTACTGGCATGTTTTGACCAAGTGGCATGCTAGAGAATTCGAGGCGCCTGTCAAGGCGTACGTAAATGCGCTCACGATCGATGGCATACTTGACGATCAGCCGGTGTTCATACCAACACCTGAGCTTGTAGTGCGTTACAACGTGAGCGAGACTGACAACGGCGTCTGGTGCCATAACAGCGGAGACGCGAACATCGAACAGTACGGTCAGGATAGCTTCCTCTTCTGCCTCCTCGCCATCGGCTACCTTGCTCTTGAGATGGACAAGGATCCATCTGTAGAAGAAAAGATCACACCCCCTTTCAACACCCAACATCTCGCTTTGCGCCAGGTGAATAACGCCGGTGCAAATGCTCCAGGGCAGGTTAACGTATCGGATGCGGAGAGGGCTGCTGCGATACTTTTACTAGGCATCCGAGATGTCTTCAAGCACTCAAGAATTGGGCTGTTCGATCCGGCTCAGATTGAAAACAACCCAGCTGATGCCGAGCTTGATCTCGACATGACAGCCGAGGACAATAACAATCGTTGGGCTAAAGCCTCGGCAGAGTGGGTTCGAGGTCTGAGTGATATGCTTCGATTGTCGGCCAAGATGAGCTTCGGTGGCCCATACAACAGCGTCGAGGATGCTGCTGAAGGGGGCGACGGAGACGATGACAATAACGATAACGGAAGTGACAACGGCAATAACGGCGGCGAGCCATTGGGAGTTGGAGGTGGAAGTGAGAGCATTGACGAAAGACCATTCGAGAAGCCACAAGATGAGGCGCCTGAGAAACATCACAGCAATGCTGAAGACACTGAGCTCTCGAGGCCAGTAGGGCATGAACCTGTTCGAGACCACCAGAATGCTCACCACAAGGACGAAACGACCGAGCGAAAAGCCATCCAGGAAGACAGCACCAAGCCAGGGCATATGCAGTCGATGACCGTATCACCCACAATTATTCAGCCAAAAGGGCAAGGAGCTTCTGAAATAGCCCCATCTTCACCCACATGCTCTGGCTCTGAAGAATTCATCCAGACGACATACCCTTCGTCAAACGATGCCGTGGCAGAAGTGTCTCCAACATTGCACGTGGAAGAAGGTACCATGTCGCACTCTGGCGGTCACGCGAAGACCCGAAAACGGACCAGAGATTCTCTCTTTTCAGAGAGTAGCGAGGACGAGGAAGAGCAGGCAGCGAAGAAGCCAAAGCTCTTTGGCCGATCCAGTCACGCGGAGGACGGCAAGGGCCATAGCGAGGACAAGTCTTGGGAAGGATTCGATGACGAAGTTGAGGCTGCCATGAAGTATGTCCTCAATGAGAGCTCTGAGAAGGAATATACTGACAGTTCCGAAGATGAAAAGATTGAGGAGGAGGGGGGAAGGGAGAAGAGGGAGGAAGGAAAAGAGCACGACGAAGACGAGGAAGAAAGTGAGGAGGCGGAAGACGCGGAGCGCGAACCTTTCAAGGCACCTCAGATCGGTACAGATGACGAGGATATCGATATGGATTCTTACGCCGCCGAGCGCAAGCATCGCTATTTGATGTATCACAAGCCTGACAGGAACGTGGAGTACATCCCCGATCAAAACATGTTATACGCGTCAATCTAGATGCAATTGTACACTGTTTACTGTTTATACGATAGGTGTCTATAAATGCTCTATTGAGAAGACCGTAGTGCCGAGTTGTATCAGTCAAATCCCAGCTTTCGGTCGACTGAGAGAACCAGCTAACTTCAATCGTATCATATCAATTTGACTCACAGCGCAAAAGCAAAAACCATGAGTAATACTGAATCTAGGGGGCTATTGATTGCTTCGTGAGATGGAAATGGAAAAAAATTGGTTTGATATCGAGGGACCAGGCCTACTCCTGGGATGTGTTGTGAGTCAGACTGCACAGTTTTGGGATAATAATACGGGCTCAAGCTAAAGTGGTCGTCGTGTAGAAAATACGATTGGTCCCCTGTCCCGCAATGCCTTAGATAGATTGGCCTCGAAGCGATAGGATGACTTGATGATCCCTGTCCTTACACGCCTTTCATCGGTGCCTGAAGGGCTTTCAAAGGATATAAAAGGAGCTCGGGTATTTGCCCCTAATCCCACTACGTACCATGTTTCTGGCTATAGATAGGCCGATCTTTGTAATAATCATCTTTCGAAGAAACCGAATAAACGCCTTATGTCTTACAGAAATTTAAGATATCAGAATATCAGAAAATAAGGACCATTCTTTTCGCCATCGGGATTCACGTGCAAAGCCGCCTGTTGGGGCGAGAACCTAAGTTGCTTGTGCTTTCGAAGAGTGATGATGATTGGTTGGGAACCCCTCTTCGGGATCTTGTTGACGTGGAGCCTCGCCTAAAACACCACGCTCAGACGACACACTTTTATACTTTTCTTCTTCGCTCATCCAACATCAAACTCAGAAATATTTCACGGGCGCTGTAAGAAAATTGCTCTTCACCCCCTTTCGAACGATTACAGGCTCCAGCGACAGGGACATGTTATTGAAGCGAGATGCCTCTGCTTCCGAACTTATCTTACTCCTTTTCGGACTTTAATGAGCGCACAGAGATCGGACAGATGGATTTGTGATCTTCAAATCCTTTTCCATCCTCGATGACACTTGTCGCTACTGGAGCACCGTCATCTCAAATCCTTTATCTGATGACCTTTCTTTCAACTATATGTTCCTCGACAGCGTCAAATGGTCAAGCATCGCCGTTTGCACGAAGACAAGAAAGAAATGTCATGCTGTTTCCATCTATATCTCTCCTGCCGAAGGCTCGAATGATCCGCGATCCCAAATCCCAGCTAAGTAAGTCCCTTTTCACATTATTTTGATCATAACAAAAGGAAAAAAAATCAAAAGCCACCGCATCCAGCAAAATGCAGCGCGACAAACTCTGCAAACCTTGACCACTTCTGGCCACATGCAAAGGAGACAGAACAAGCGAATTTCAACTGAGATATAGGTCGAAAACGAACGAGAATCATGCCTCATCGATCAAGAAATCCTTCAAATCCGATCATACCTGCTCCATATCGTTTTATCCTCTGGCTCGTCTCACAAACGCCACCCCTTACTTCGAAAGCCTCAAGAACACGTGACCGCGCGATATCGGCGATTATAAGCTCCGAGCTCCGTCCGGGCCTGGACCGGCAGGCAATTGACGTAGCAGCGCCAGGCAGAAAGTGAGGGTGTCGGGAGGAGACACGCGATAGAATGAGTAGAATTGTTCCGTTACGGCTTGTGCTCAGCAAACTGCGTCCCAGTTGCAAAGACAAGCTGGTCGGGCTTCTTCTGCCTCTCGGCGTCATGAGCTTGGTCTTGTTCGGCGGGAATGCTAGCAAGTGCCTCTGCCAGCGCTTCAAGCTGTGCTTGCAGGCCGGCTCTCCGCTGCTCTACTCTTTGGGCAGCTGTCGTCGATGCCGTTGCAGCAGCGAACACGACATTGTCGAACTGGAGGAAGGCTGCTCGATCTCTCTCGAATGCCCCGAGTCCTTCGAGTCCCTCGGACCCTTGTTGCCGACCAGACCCTCCGAAGCCACTATTGTGCCGACGTCAGTCATGCTTCCTCATGGCTTGAAGTGCTACCGGTTGTATGCCCCTAAGGAGGGAAGCGCCATACCACCATTGTGCATTGTTGAAGTGCCATGGTCACATACCTGTTCATCGACCCGTTCTGGGCTTCCGTCGACCAGTTGCTCGACATGATTGCTATACACGATCCCACCTCTGCTAACCTAGATTGACAATATGGGAGTGGATTGATTGAAGTGGAAAGGACTTAATATTTCTTGGACGAAGGGAACACCACAGGTGAGGGTACAGAAAGAGCAGGAAATGCTAGAGGGGGTGGTGGGCGCTGACGTTGGGCTGGCGGGATGTGAGAATCCGACACGAGTGGAAGAGTAGGATAGCTAGATTTAGAGAATAAAGTGGTTCTCGAGCGAGATGGCTGCTATTTGGAGTATCCTTTATGTGTGCCCATTGAAACTGTTCGATGGGAGGAAAAAGGTTCAGAAAGGCAGCGACCTCAACAAGCGCAGGTAAGCTGTCGTGTGTTTCGGCACGAGGTGAATTGCTTGCAGCAGCTCTTTTTTTCCCCCTCCGTCACTCGATTTCCCCTGTTGTTCGACTCCGCCCCTCCGCGACCACCCCTCGCACCCACACCCCGTGGACCCGCCAGCAAAAGGACGTAAGGTGGAATTGGAGCAGCGTGCGCACCTGCAGGCCATCGCAATTGACCACTGGCCGCCTTTTTTAAAATAAAATAAAATAAAAAAAATCGCGAACCAGTCCGCCCACACCAGGGGCCTCCATACGTATGGCTCAAAATCTCTGAAGAGGGCACGCCGGAACACTTTGCACGCCCTAACAGCTGCACGCCTCTCGAAGCTGCCCCAGCTGCTCCCGAAGCAAGAAAGAGCCTCCGAAGCTACACATCGCACCGCAATAAACTGCAAGCCATGACAAGCTAATGCTATCCGCGCTAGGTTAGGACAACCTCACGGCAAACACATGTATTCTTCCTCTTGTATGCCTGGAAATCTTACCTTTCTAGTGAAAGCAAGAAATGCAAGCGACCAGTGAGCTGCAGAGCTTGCATATCATGTCGGCACAAGTTTCTATCCTGGGTCATAGAAGTAGCGTTGCGATGGCATGGCTCAGGCTGCTTCTCGTCATGTTCCGCCGTTCCGCTCATTGCCAGCTGTACACCGAGAGAATCGAGGTGGTGGGGACACAAATCGAATATCGCCAGCGCGGACTTTCTGCCAATGAGAAGTGGTCCTGAGATAGATTTGCCGGGCGTTTTGCGGGTGGCTTCACGGCATTGTCTCGCACATCGTGGATTGTGGCTGTAGGATCGAGGTCAAGCTTTCATGCACGTCTCTTACCCAGCTGCTGGGGACCGCCCCTCACGGCCTTCCCTGGGTGAGAGAGATGACAGGGTAAGATGCATCGTGACCTGGTTTGACGCACGGAGGATTACTCGTGCACATGGTTGGCGTAAATCCCCTGGACTTCGACGAAAGGGGTGTCGAACAATAAGTGAAAGGTCAGAATCGAATACCAAACTCGCGTCAATCTGGGTACGGGCGGCCGGGTGGTGCTTGATCCGACATCTTACACAACAACAACGCTGTTCAGTTCAAATATTCACATTCTGAGCTAGACTTGTCTCAAAAGTACACTGCCCTTCATTCATTGGGTTAATATCACTTGATTGCTCACAATTGGCCAATACTAGCGTGCTCTGGAGACATTATCGTCATCTGGCTCGTGGCTCACAGTGCGTAGAAATCAACTGTCTTCTACAGGGCCCCCCGAGTTCACCCAATGATATCCATTTTCGCCTGATTGAACTCTCATGTATAAAATCTGGTTGATTGTTGTAGTCAAATTCCGCGTACATCGACTCTGCTATCTTGTATGACAGCACACTGTAGGCCGAGACCCGACAGAGGAAATGATTATGCTGCTGGGAAGTGTCTTTGACCCCCCAACTCTCTGGGGAAATGTATCTGTGATTGGACCCGGCCGAGCCTTTGGTTGCCCTCATGATAGACCAACCAAGCATCGTTCCAATCCACACCAAGTAGGGTTTGAGCGGACGGTTGAGTAGCGAAAACACACTTCGGCGCAATCGGCCAATATAGAGGCGACGTGAAAGCCAACCGTCAGAAGAGTTCTATTCATGATTCTCCATTCTTGAGATACGCCATATCGGACCATCAACGTTGCTATAATTCCTTCAGCATGCCCTGCTAGTTACTGGAGCCCGTCGCAGTCTCTAATACTATATCTTCCGCCATACCTTGCAGCACTAGCAGTGCTGGCCTACCGTATCTTGCTTTGGCGACGTTTCTGAGTCCCCTGAAACATCCGCTCGAACCATTTGGACACTGTCATCATCGACATGATCGCATACCCCCTTGTCCATCCTTCCCCACCCGATCGCGTAAGATCATCATTGTGGAGGTCAAACATTCTTCATCATGGTTCTTAAAGAAACCTTAGTTTATGTACAAGGGGGGCAGTTTAGGAATCATAGCGGTCTTGTAAAACACATTCATTCCCGTTTTAGCCGTGATCTTTAATCTAAGATCTACCACAAGCGGGTTGCCGTTGGATGGATTTGTTTTCACTGGCGACTTTCGGTACCATGGCACAAGATATGCGGTAACTAAGTTAAGGTTATGAGTGGATGTCTCCATTCCAAGCGGGCCGCCCCGTCCGTCGTGTCCTTAGCGCAAGCTCTACTATTAATGTGGCGATAGCTTCAATTTCATTCCCCACCCACCCGCGTCCGTGCAATGGCATTTGTTTCCTAGGAGCCCAGGCAGTTGTTTGCTCACTCTCGTCATCCGCAGAAACGTGCCCCTGACCCTGCGGACAGTATGCAATAGCGATTTTAGCTATTTCAAGCTCCCATCTACGTGGAACAGGGGTATTGGCCGACTGCACAGTCTAGTGCATCATGATAGGGGAGCGACTGGCTAAGGTTCACTTATGCTGTGCGCGTCCGCCTTGGACCTGTTCTCGTGTGACTCTATGCGGTCCCAAGCTGATGAGGCTCCATCGGTGCCTGACGGTTCGCAGACGTATAAATGGCGCCACCCCGTGGTGGGAAACAGCCGCATCTCCATTTCCCCAGTACCACATGAAGACGTGACACAACCTTCGAGAACATCGAAGTTGAAAAATGTCTTTGATGCTGGATCTAAGACAGTCGCACATGTGGATTTGCACATGGGTTCTCACGTGGAACGAGACACTACCAGAGACTTGCTTGAGCCGAAAGGAATTATATCTGATTGGTCGATCTGGATATATTCCCCCGCACAGCTGAACAGCCACGAACAGAAACAACACTGCCGTGCGAAAAGACTCTCCCTTTCTTCTCCTATTACACACTTTTAGAAACCGGGTGAAATCCATCGACGCCATTATCCATAGCCTCTATCTCACGTCCATCATCGAACAAGAGTCAGAGGATGGGGAGACATGGCATTGCCATCTGTTCCCATATCCCGCCGACCCTTGGCGAGGCACAAATGCCCTCAACAGACTGGCAGCTGTCAATATATGCCGCATGGCTATGAGTATAGCCCCGAGACTCCATCGATAATCGCCTTCCCCAACAACAAAGCTCAAGAGTCTTGGTCCTCGGCATCGCGACTCCCACCAGGAGAGACTCATTTGCCCTACCAATATTAATGAAGCTTATGGCCCCAGAGACACAAGGCTTCACCAAGACTCCTTGCTCACTCCGTTCTCGCCAGCTCAGAATGGCTACCCTCAGAAACCCCCTTTTTTTTTTCATTAACCTTATGGCCCGAGAGAAAGACGACATCATAAACAGACTCGGCCGAGTAAGTCTTGGGAAAAGTTCTAATAACGACAACAGGAAATAAGAAAGAACGAGAAGCGGCCGAATAGACAACGACAAATACAAATTAGAATTATGTAAGATGAAACGATGATGACCCAACTCAACCCAAACGCAAAGGATGTCTATAATGCGACCAGATCGAAGAGCAGCACTTGCGTCTCATTCGTGAAAATTGGAAAAATTCAGATTGCTTTTGGGATAGCAAGGAAACCCCCCTCTAAACACCTCGCGAATTTTATATATGCCAACATGATCGACCCGATCCTCGAGCCGTTTTCTTTTCGATACCGACATCCTCATGCTCATACACTCTCACAGAGAGGTTATTTTTTGGAGTAGCCAATAGGCTGAGCTCACTGCCCCTGGCGTAGCACACAGAGGCGAGTGGAGACATCAGCAACGCAGCGAGCAAAGCGTTGTGATGCGGGAACAAAAGACCGCCGAGTGTGTGTTTCTCAGGGCTGGGTGCCGTGGAACTTCATCCCGAGGCCGGCGAGGTCTTGGTCAAGCGTCGGCGCCCCTGCTTCGGGGTTTGGGTTTGGCGGCGTCTGTTGTTGGTGTTGTTGTTGCTGGCCACTTGCATTGAGGGAGGCAAGTTGCCTCGCGACATCTGCAGCTAGCCTGGCTGCTCTCTGGTTCCATCTCACAGCTGCTTCTGTTTCGGAGACTGAGGCGTCGTAGTTGACATTCTCAACGTCGAATACGACCGGTCTGACACCAGCGCCAGGGACTGCAGGTGGTGCATTTGCGCCCTCGAAGCCTCTACACACCCGACGACGTCAGCTGTGCTCGCACGAACAGCAGGGAAGGTGAGGTCGTGGGGATGCGGTGCAAGACAAGGACATTGTGGAGGTGGAATAGGTTTGAGAGGGGGCCGACATACCTGTGGGCCGAGCCAACTTGGGGTTGGGTTGACCAGTGGTCGGACATTGCTACACCTGATGCTTGTTGTGCTAACTGATGCAGCGAGCACGACGTCTTGTGGGAAGAGCAACAAGAGGATGAAGATGTGACAAGGTGGTGCCCGGAGGCATGGAACGAGTGAAAGGTAGGTGGGCGGGAGGGTTGCAGGTGCCGAAGAGGACAGACACGCGCGTGAGCTGGGAACTTGTGTGTTCTGGGAGAATGTATGTGTTTGGTATAAGACAGAAGAAGTAATGACAAGCCACTATGAATCCTCGACCTGAAGTGCCTTTGGGCGAGAAAAGACTGAGCTGGGAGAAGAAGAGTCGAGGGGAAATGGGCTTCTTATGGAAGTCAACGGAGTGTGCAGGTAGGAGAATGCTTCCCGGGTAGCGTAGCAGACAGAGACAGTGTTGCTGGTGTGCAAGCAGCCCAAAAAGAGAGAGAAAGAGAGAGGAGGGCAAGGTAAGTCTGCGCCCAGGGACTTGACTGGGATAGGGGGGTGTGCGTGTTTGTTAGGAGGGGGGTGGGGAATGACTGTCTGCCACATCTAGCGTACCTACTTACCTTAAGCAATTCAGTCGAGGCCCAGAGGCAACTGGACCCGGGATTAGGCGCATTTGTCACAACTGGCCCGCATCAGTTAATGATTCTCTACTCGTACAGGCGAGGTGATGCCATCTCTGGAGCAGGTAATGTATGTACCATGGCAAACTTCCGGACACGATCGTACAGCGCCTGGAACCGACGGAGGCAGATGATAGATGAGCATGAGCGGTTTCTGTAGGCGGGTCTGTGTGAACATCAACAAAACAGCGCGGTGAATTGGGCAGGCATTTGACTGATGGGCGGCACACGCACGAGATGTCAGCATCTCTGCAGGTGGAGGAGGAAGAGAAGGAGAAGGCAGAGGCAACGGAGGAGGCACTTAGAGGCGCAAACTGCTGATTGGCGCACCTTCGGTTTGGCCAGTGGCCAGCTTCGTACTGCACGTCGACGGGGAGGGTGAACGAAAAAAAAAAAAAAAGGCTAAGAGTCGCGGGGCCCCTGTTCCTTGGCGTTTCCCTGGTCCATCTCGCCCATCTCGGAATCGAGGGCTCGATAGGATATTCCCATCGAGGGCACGATAGGAAAGGTCGCCTAGCTAGCGGTGGGCATTGCCGCGGATTACCAGGCGAGGGTGCGGTGTGAAAGGATGGCGTGTGGGCCGGGGTCACGATGGTGGGAGCCAGCGCGGATCTGATCTTGTCATGTTCTGTCCTGTCGACCATTTCTCAGACCGTCCTGCCCGGGGCAACATGCAAAGGGCGACGAGCAGCAGGGTGGGGGAGTTGGACGGAACAGAACATAAATTACTTACCGTAAGTACCTACCTAAGTACTGTGGGATTGGAATCACTGCTCCCAAGCATCAGCTTCAGGGTGCAGGCTGTGGTGCGCTGACCCTTCCTCAGACGGTACCTCACCTCATCGTTAAAGTACATACGTACCTTACTGCATAGTACTTCACCATAGCCACCATCATGGGAGAGGTGTGGCGTACAAGGTGCTGATGGCTAACAGGGGCACGCGCGATGCCGAGGAGAGAGGGAATTGAAACAAAACGAAATGTCCATACGCCGGGGGTTAGGAGGTACCGCGTGGTGTGCGGTGGGTGGTGGGGTTGCTCCACTACCTAGGTAGCACCTGGGATCATGATCCCAGGATTTCTGAATTCAATCGAGTCGCCCGTTAATCACCCGCATGGGAAGCCCATTGCCGTTATTGGCATACTATCCCGGTGCTGGATGGCTATTCATCTCTAACTAGATAGTCGAGGGACGTATCTGAGCATGACGCTGGAAGCTGACAGGGCTATCGGAGGCAATCTCGGAAGGGGAGTCTCCCACGACGAGGCCCGGCAAAGGCATCAGCACCAAGCAGAATCGACCGGGAGGAACTTGGATGATTGACTGGATCGTGTCAAGACAAGACAAGACAGCCCGGTTGGCGATGAAAAGCTCTGGCAGGATATGCAGCCTAGGAGCTGGGGGGTTGGGTGGAGAGTCTGGGTTGGGGGGAGAGGATTAATATTATATGCAGAGTTGACTCTCCCGTCGAATGGCAAGAAGGAGAGTTCCGATGGGGCCTACCTTGACATCAAGATCAAGACAAAGTGCCTGCGGCGCCGAGCAGATGGAAAGACGGAAAAGGCTTGTGGCACGCAACAGTGGGACCAAGTCAGGCCGCCGTTCTGACGCCGCCCCAATCCTGTTGCATTTGACTTTCATCGTTGGAGTGCGTGCCGGGCATCCATCCAGTACGTCCAGGTCCTCCTGCCGACACCACAGCGGCGATGAGCTGAGGATGACTTGGCTCGATACCTAGAGGCAGATCGGTAAGTACCTAGGGTACCTAGGTACCTTCGAGATTGTCAGCTTACTCGCCGGTGGGCTTCGGGATCCAAGGGTAGGTACCTTACTCATTGCTCCTTTCATCCAAAAAGTTAAAGCACATAAGCGATTCGCCGCGTGCGAGACAAGTACTGTTCCCGAGCTGGTGCGGAGACTCAGTTACCTTGCCCAGCGATGACGGTAGCATAATTTGATGATCTTATGCCATGGTCTGCCTACCGGATATAGAACACGGGATTGCGTGTTACCGCCCTTAGCCTCTGCCAGTCTCCAAGTCGAGATAGACTAGAGAGCCGCCTGCTGCTTCCAGTTCGGGTCGCGCTCGATGCCCTCGGTCATCCTGGCTAGGTAGCCTTCATCGCTGGTCTCTCATTTTACAGACACAAATGCGCCCGAGGTACGTTGATAGCCAAAGCCCGCATTCGCTCCGTGCCTCTCGAGACGAGAAGGGAGGTTTGATCAGATGCGAAAGCATCAGACACGATTGTAACTCGTCAGCTCGTTCCCGGCTCGCCGCGCCCATCCAAAACCCCAGCTATCTCATCTGAATAGGCAAGCACCACATAGCATGTATGCATATACATGGTCGGAAGGTACGTAGCATGCAATACATGTGAGCATAGGTACATATTCCAGTGCATCGAGGCCTATCCCCATAAAGTACCATATTTTATATACTCTACCTACTCCACTCTAATGGCCCCGTTAGCGAGAGGGACAGGAAAAGACGGTAATAATTGACAGGCGACGGAGCTTGCAGAGAGGAAGCATGGGCTCCCTGTCCTCCTCTCCGACCGAGATCTCGGCCACTAAAACAAGCTTACCTCTAATAAGGCAGCAAACCCCTCATGCTAGGTTGTTGTTTCCTCAAGTCATGCAACCTGGTGAGAAAGTACCGAGCACCATGCTAGTCTGATCCACCACAACGCTTTTGTAATATATCTGATATCAGAAAGTCCTTCACTGTGGATCCGCGATTCGATGTCATCCGCCATGTCACGGCGCCTCAGCAGGACTGCAACCTGTGGGTGCCAAGCATATGCGCTGTTCGCTCGCCTGAAGCCGCTAGAATATCACGGACGTCGCGCGGTGATCATGGAAAAGAATCATTCTTCCCGAGCTGCGCCCCAGAACGCTCTAGCGCTGCGACTCATCTTTCCAATTGCCGGTCCTGAGACTGAGACTTCCGTGGGGATCCCGACGAGGATGAATCCCCACGCTACCCTTGCTTGCTGGCATTGAGTTGTCCAGCCAGTAAGGCAAGGTTGCCTGCTGGAACCGGTTCGGCTGTTTGGCGCATGCGTGCCATGGCGTTTGCACGGTAGGCCCGCTGTGGATGAAGAGGAAGGGCGAGGGACTTACTGATGAGGGATAGGGCGGGCATGGATGGTGACGAATGTCTACACGAGCCACTGGATGATGGCGCTTGGAAAAGCCCGGGTGGACGGTGGACCAACGTCTTGGGGTGGAAAATGCCCTGGGAGGGGGGGAATCCCCTGGGGTGAACTACACTAAAAGAATTATTGTGGTGGGTGCAATATTATGGGCTGTGCCTGGTAGTAGGCCAGAACAGTCAGGAGGTTCGAAGAGTGAGGGTTGACAGCAAGGATTGCATAGACGAGGCCTATTTTGGATCTAGTTTGTTGGATCATGGTAGCTGTTAACAGCTCTATACCTCCGCTAGGGTATTGTTAGTTCGTCAAGAGTGAAGATACTGAAAAAAAAACAAGGATAAAAATACTGAGAAAACAGGGATAAAAATACTGAAAAAACAAGGATCATTTTATCTGATTAAGGCTTCAAAGCTTCTGTTTATTTCTATAGCCCTACTGGTCTTGACGAAAGTAGCAATCCTCTTGTTTGAAGAGTCGTGATCCCTCGCCTAATTAACAATAAGTACCCCGGCGGAGGTGTATCACCATCATTTTGACCTGGACTCTTTCGATCTACGACCGTATCCTGTGATTCAACGCTTTTCTAGGTAGTGAGTTTTGAGGAGGTGTATCCAAAGGTATATATGCGCAATCACAAGTAATCTCAAGTGGTGAACGAATCGCATTTGCGACCAAACATCCGGGACTGTTTCACTGAGGCAGCGCAGTTTCTCAAGTATCTAGGATAGTATCTTGGTTCCAACGTACGTCGAAGATACGACAAATCAGTCAATCGTGAGCGTCCCGTCTACGTGTAGCTCGCCCTCATCAAACTGCAGCGCCGCACAGGGATCTCCTCGCATCACTGGGGCGTCTTTCTCGTTTCTTGATCGCAAGGCAATACATCCTTCGGAAGCCCGCCGACATGGTTCAAGGTTGTCTCAACATCACTCAAGCGCGCATCCCCCCCACTCCTCTCGGCAAACAGACTTGAGGCGGGATGGCGAGTGGTTCTGATCTTCAATCTCACCGTGCATGCTTCACCCAGCATCATCAATGCTTGGCGCTGCGTCGACAACTGGGGCCGTAACTGCATTGAGGGTAAATGAGGAGGAATGATCCACTGCAAATCACCTACTGCATAAACCACAAGGAGGCCCCACTCGAAGGTAAAAGGGAGCATCCCTTTAGCGGCGAATTCGGCACGCTTTTGTAGCTGTAGGGATTATACACAAATCACGAGCCTTATAAGTTAGAAACACCAGTATCGCACCAGTTCTGGTGCTGCCACAAGTTCCTTCACTAGCTAGAGATACTGACGATCACCAGCAATCTCGGTGAGAGATCTACGTACTCAAGATAGCAAGGGTGGTACGGAGAGGAGTAAATTGCGTGTGCCGAATGCGCCGCGAAAGGGCTGAGTGCCCAACCCAAGTTTCCTGTTCTTGGGTACGAAATACTCGAGGTGATTTACGTAGAGCCCGCCCTGTATGTACCCAGGCACCTGCGTCAGTCAAAGAGTCGCGAGGAGTGGACAGCCAACGAACCAATCTTTGCGTTAACACCATAACACCTCGTTACCCTAAGCGTATGCTAATTGATAAGGTTTTACTTTAGCAGGCGGCTCTGATGCCCTCCACCGCTTCAGCGTACCTGAACAGCAAGGCTGGGCGGATCGATAGTACTGTAGACAATGTGTCCTGCGTAGTAAGCCCAAACCTGGGCACCTCAGTACTTGAGATGGTCATGACCGTGTGTCTCGCTGACGCTGGTCTGCTGATGGCAGGGTTTAAACAAACAAGGACCGGGGGTCTCGTTGAACAGAGGCGAAACTGAGAGCCGTCAAATGGCGGCACAAATGACGGCAACACTGACGGCAGCAGTGACGGCAGCAGTGATGGCGGCAGTGATGGCAGCACTGACGGCAGCATTGACGGCACCTTGAATGGCTCTTCCAGAGTCATCAGCAATTGTGCTTCAGATGACTTCAGATGACATGGCGTGAATTTTTAACCTGCCCCATGCAGCCTCCTGGGTCTTCCGAGAGGCTATTCGCTTGCCTTCCCCCATGTCGTAGAGGCACGATACATACGTCTTCTTTCCCACTTCCCACATGTGTGTTTGGAGGACTTGGACTGTTTGGAGGACTTGGACTGTTTGGAGGACTTGAACTGTTTGGAGGACTTGGACTGTTTGTTTCGAGTCATACACGGCTAGATAAGAGGGCGGACAGACCTCAGCGGACAATGCCGTGGGGTTGGGACCAGCACAGGCCTCGAGGAGCAGCTTGGTAGCCCGTCCCGTCCACTGCCAACCCAATCCTCACTCGGCCAGTCACGAATCTCAAGCTTCGACTGCCGCAAGGTCTCTGCCAAGCAGATCTATCTAGGGCCCGCTTGATTACTCGTGACAGTGCGCGATCTCAGTAGCATCTCTCTTCATTTGACCAGCGGCTCTTGACAGCCTGTCAATACGAAAAATAAGTGCAGCCTGGATTTATGTCATTTTCGGCTTTTTCAACACGGATGGTGATGGATGTACTCTCAAATTCTGGCAGGTCTAGCTCGCGAGAGCCGGGATTGTACTATGTACTGTACTCATCAAACGTACTCGTTCGTGAGGCATGGCATGGCACTAATTCCGACATGCAAACCTGAGGCGTCGGGGCGGACATGAGAACGCTGAGTGGCTGCTGGGTGGGTGGATTCCAGCAAGCAGACCTGCCTAAAATTTAGCGTGCCCCGCGCAAGAACGGGAGACGAGTTAGCGTGCGCGTACTATGTAGGTGCTCCTTGTATCGAACGCTCTCGTGTCTACGGTAGCTAGGTACTATGCAGTATACAGCAGCATCGCAAAGCTGTCACCTCTGCGCGCGCAGGAAGCCAGGATGCTACTGAAAAAGAGCGTACCTACCTAGGTAAGTACTAGACACTACTATGTAAGGTGGGACGACGGACCTGCCTTGCTAAGCCTGCTAGTCGCAAGGGGTGCAAGCCGGCCTGTCCAGGTATTTTTGATCTGAGCTCATGTTTCGTCGGATTCTGTAGAACGGACCAGGTCGAGGTCGAGGTACTATGCAGCAAGTGGTACTGTATTGGTGGTCGTTGGAGAAAGCCCTTCTTCAACTTGGCCCCCCTTGCATGATGGATGGATGCATACTGCGGCGTGGGGCGTCTTTATAAGCCAGCGTTGACCCCAAAATGGTGACAGGAGCTTAGCTCCCCACTTTTTTGCTCGTCCCTTGGCCATGTCATCCTTCTGACTGCAAGAACGGCACTCTACTATCTCCGAGATACGAGACTAACAGTGATACTCCTGTCTTTGCTTTTTACCCCCATGATCACAGTATTATCATTTTTCACTCTCGATGCTTTTGTTAATGTCGGATCCTGGAGAGAAGGGAGTGTCGTTCGCGCAGCCGAAGGGGACGGATCCCGGATTTGACTACGGTGCTGTGCCAAGCCGAGTTGTAAGCCAAGTGTGTAAGTGTCTTGAGAAGACGCAGCTTAGTCCAAACCATGACCATGTTGCATGGTAGACTACACAAGATTTCGACGCAGCCTACAGACACGCATTCACCGGCTTGGTATGGAAGTTTCCTAACCGGTCGGGTAAGGTGACACCCGTCAAGCCACTTTACCCACATCGATGAATGGATGAGATTTCCATTGCATCCTCTTATCACCTTGCGCACGAGCCTTTCGGGCAGTTCCTCCACAGTTTCCTCATAGCCTTAGAGGGGCGAACAATGATATTCCTATCTCTGACACGCACTTATGATTCAGGCGCCGGTAGGTAGCTAGACTTTGCACATGCGGTTAATGGTGAGGGACGGCTATCAGGACCGGTCAATTGTAAAGAACAAGCAAGCTCCCTTGTGCCTACTGTAATACAGAGAAATAACCCAGACTCGGAAATATGAACAATTAGCAAGTATTCACTGGAAACTAACCATTCGTGCCCAATCTGGACAGACTCGGATGATGATGGTGTTGCCTAGTACCGGCGGTCCATCTCCCATAGCTTCCAGCATGATGCGTGCAAGGCTGGATGTTCCGTGGGCGTCCCACAGACCACAGGCCAGGTTAAAGGCGCTGCAAGCAAGGGGCGGCACATGAACCATTCGGAAATGTGCATGAGCCTTATGGCTGCTGCACTCAACGTTGCTTCCGGCTCACGATGCTTTAGCAGCCACTCATGTGAGCAAAGGCATGCCGAGTACCTACAAAAAATGGTCATTGTCGCCAACCGCCGGCAAGGACTCGAGGCCAGGGCATCGAGGTGTATGGCTGACTAGACAGACCTCTTGCCTAGCCCTGCATCTTGTCATGCGAGTCCGTCGATTGCTACCACACTCTTACGCGGTGCACACTCTCCTCGCTTCTTCCCTGACTGTCGGCAACGCGCCGCACACAGAAAAAAAAGCGGAGCGTCTGTTGCCAGCTCACTCTTTCGAAGATGTCCACCTCCAAAGCGGCACCACCCATACGCTCTGCCGGCTCCCCGACAATTCATTCGGTCACGCCTTGGTGTAGAATTACACTGATGCGAGTGGTTTTGGCACCCCGAGAAAGACTATCGAGGCCTTCAATCTTCGAAAAGCAACAGGTCAAAAAATCTAGTAATCTACAACGTAGTCAAAGGAACCGAAAAGGAGAACCGGCTACAACAGTTCCGCATGATTCAGTGTCTCGAGCATTTAGTTAATCATGGTATGCCGATCTCAATACAGGAGACATATACTAAGTCACTTCGAGATTTTCGAGCATCAGTCATGTCGTATGCGCCACGGCCGTCTCTAGAGGATTAAATTTTAAGGCCGAGGAGGGGCATGGCCAGCCGGAGAAGGCTCGTGGTTTGGTGGCATGAAGTAAAGGAAAAGGTGGTGGCCAGCTCGTTGCGAAGCAGACTAGAACCGGCCAGGGCAGGACAGGAAAAGAAAAGGAAGGGGAGCGCAGGGGAGGAGACTGACAAAGGGCCGCCAAAGCCCACACTGTTTGTTGCGGTGTAGCTACCTAAGACCGAACGAGAGGAAATACCGATGAAGACAAAAATGCCTAACAGTGACTCACCAAAACGTGCATCGCCATCAGCTCGCGGTCATTTGCGTCTTGGTTAGGAAAGGTAACGGCCGAAGGCATCTGTCCACTACTAAGGTGAGGTTAGTCAGCTCGACCCTTTAGCGTCATTCGCCTTCTAACGTTATTGTCCGGCAGACGGGGATACTGTGTTCGCTCGTCATGCATGAATTGTCCCATTCAGGAAAGTAAGACCTGGTGTCATCCATCTGCCTAGGCTGCTGGAAGATTGATTGTGTAAGTGCTGGTCCCTGCTGTAGCAACTAGCAACGACATGATTCGCGGTGGTTTAAGACGGCCTGGCCTGGTGCCCTTGCTCCTCCACGGGCATGGGCAAGGTGTATGAATGTGCTCAGTACCTAGGTACACATTAGCTGATGAGAAGGGGTTTGGCATATGGACAGTTCGGCCATGGGCACCCTGGGAGACAATTGCACAGAAGTGACACAAGTGAGTAATGATGATCTAGCCAGGCGGACCCCTGTCAGGCTGGAGCAAGCAAGGCCTATTTCTGGACGGATTTGATGTACATGTACCCAGATACCTGTGAGTAGTATTGTGATACGCAACGAGCGAAAGGCCAGGTCCCTGCCCTGCTGGGCTTCACGGCAAGGTCTAGTGTCTGCATTCCCCGGTCTCCATCTCATCATCTCACCATCCCGCCAAAGTCCCAGACCTCATGGTGCTGTATGCGGCCAGACTAAACTAGGTACGTACTGGGTGTCGATGACGGTGTGTCGATAGATAGCTCTCGAGGACAGCCGTCTGCCGGGATTCGACAGCACAAGATGTAGCTCTCAAGCAACCTTAGCGCGAAACATGTCCTCGTCTCTATTATGGTCATATAGATCGATGTTATATGCTGCGCACCCAGAGTACTACACCGCCGTCCAGACGCCCGACTTGTTGGCTCCTGAAGC